>NW_004953680.1:0-1301 GCF_000317375.1 Microtus ochrogaster
TTCTGCCTCCTCCCCGCCACCGCCTCCCATTTCCCTCCCCCTCCCCCGATCAAGTCCCCCTCCCTCATCAGCTGGAAGAGCAATCAGGGTTCCCTGACCTGTGGGATGATACTAGTTTTAAAAGTAGCACCAGGGGCAGAAAAGATGGCTCAGTGGTTAAGAACACTGGCTATTCTTCCAGAGATCCTGAGTTCAATTCCCAGGAACCACATGGTGGCTCACAACCATCTGAAATAAGATCTGGCACCCTTTCTGACCTACATGCATACATGCAGGCAAAATACTATATTCAAAATAAATAAATATATCTAAAAAAAAAAGATAGTACCAAGCTGGATAGTGGTGGTGCACACCTTTAAACTCAGCACTAAGGAGACAGAAACAAGTGAGTCTTTGTAACTCACTTTTGGGTCTAGTTTGAGGCTAGCCTGGTCTACATAGTGAGTTCTGGGCCAGACAGAGCTACATGGTAAGAGCTCTGCAGAACAAAGAAGTAACATCAAAATGAATATAGGGACACAGTAGAGGCTTTAGTCAGAGAGTGTGGAGTGTGGGGATAATGTGTCTACTCTTGGTCTGGAAGCCATAGCTGAGCAGGAGAGGACACTCTTTTCTGAGTTCTTGATGGCAGCTGTCCCCTTTGCCCTAGATGCTGTGGATGCTGCTGTTGTCCGTGAATCACTTCAGGCCTTGTTTTCAGACTGGAACAACCCAGTATTTGCCCGGCACCCAGAGGTGGGTCTGTAGTACTTTTTCTTTGCCTGTTTATAAATTTGAACTTCATTTAAGATGAATATGGGCATGCATGAGTATATGAATTTGTAATTATGAATGGAAAGTAGGCAGATTTCTAGATGGTATACTCAGAAATTAGTGCTTAATGTAGAAAGAATAAACCAGCATTTTGGAAGGTCAAGAATTTTGGATTAGCATATATATTCAGTGTGAAGAGTGAGTGTATTTACCCTGTCTTACAGGGCCATTTCTCCTGCGGGGACAGGTCTGTGTGGCCTGGCCCTGTTCTTCCTTTGATGCGTTGTCACAGCCTGCACTAAGTGTGTTAATGAGCGTGGATAATAGACAAGCACTGGACTACTGATTCATCACTTAAGCTGCCTTTAAGGACTTGATCATGGAGCACAGACAAATTGTTCTGAAATGATTCTGGGTTTTGTCAGTGTTTATATAAAAATTGTTAGACAACTTATTCTCTCTTTTTTTTTTTTTTTGTTTTTGTTTTTGTTTTGTTTTTTGAGACAGGGTTTCTCTGTGGTTTTGGGGCCTGTCCTGGAACTAGCTCT
>NW_004953681.1:0-1301 GCF_000317375.1 Microtus ochrogaster
CTTGGTAGACCAGGCTGGCCTTGAACTCACAGAGATCCGCCTGCCTCTGCCTCCCAAGTGCTGGGATTACAGGCGTGCGCCACCACCGCCCGGCTTAAGCTGTATTTTCTAAACTGGCATCGTTGCTGTGCATTTAAGGACAGCCATCATAAATTTAACTAGCATTGTTCTCGGGTTTTTAAGCTGGCTGAGCCTGGTACGTGTAATGTAGCTGGATTCATTCTAAGTGCGAGTTTCTCCACATGGCTCTAGATCCATACCTGCGTTTTTCTGGAGCTACAGCTTCTGTAGTCTTATGATTAATTTGTTAGTGTATGCCCGTCACGCTAGATGAGTGGGAATGCAGGTTTTTATGAATCACTGTTACCCAATTTTATATAAACGACCGCCATTCGTCAGCAGCAGCTTAGTCACAGGCCTGTCTGCTCCAGAAAGTCACAATGTTAGTAACCGTGGGGAAATGAATGCAAAGCAGAACAGTGTCTAGCTTATGGTGTGCAATAAAACTTTAACCACTAATAGTAGAGTAAGAGGAACAGCAGGAGCAGTGGTGTGGTGAACAGAGCTCCCAAAGATGTTCAAATCCTACTCCAGGAACTTGTCAGTATATTACTCGTCAATATCGTGGTAGAGGGCTTTTACATGGGTGATTAGGGATCTTAAAATGGGGTAATGGCGGCCAGGCGGTGGTGGCGCACGCCTTTAATCCCAGCACTCGGGAGGCAGAGGCAGGCGGATCTCTGTGAGTTCGAGACCAGCCTGATCTACAAGAGCTATTCCAGGACAGGCTCCAAAATCACAGAGAAACCCTGTCTCAAAAAACCAAAAAAAAAAAAATGTTATTTTTGAAAGTTAATGAAAGTCCTTTTTAACAATGCTTAAATAAGCAATCTGTTGTGTCATTTCTCTTGCACAGTCTGAATTTAAATAGAAGAGAATTGCTCTGGAAGGCAATTCTCCCTTCTGATGTTAGGAACAAGATTTACAGGTTTTCTGAGGTGTATCCTAAAGTGATTCATAGATGTACAACTTGTTGAAACCCCATGTTATTCTGAGGCCTTGAACAGAATATAGCAATCAATATTTTTTTTTCTTGTTGGACTCATTTTTTACTGTCAGAGGTGAATATACCCAGATGTCCTATTATGTTAGATGTTACTTTTAACCATTCTTTTTTTCCCTTTTTTTCCTTTTTTTAAAATTTATTCATTTTTTATTTATTTATTTATTTATATTTATTTATTAAAGATTTCTGCCTCTTCTCCGCCCCCCCATTTCCCTTCCCCTTCCCCAATCAAGTC
>NW_004953682.1:0-1301 GCF_000317375.1 Microtus ochrogaster
GTGCACCCACACACTGAGACAATGGGGATGTTCTATCGGGAACTCACCAAGGCCAGCTGGACTGGGTCTGAAAAAGCCTGGGATAAAACTGGACTCGCTGAACATAGTGGACAATGAGGACTACTGAGAATTCAAGAATAATGGCAATGGGTTTTTGATCCTACTGCACGTACTGGACTTGGGGGAGCCTAGACAGTTTGGATGCTCACCTTACTAGACCTGGATGGAGGTGGGGGTTCCTTGGACTTCCCACAGGGCAGGGAACCCTGATTGCTCTTCGGGCTGATGAGGGAGGGGGACTTGATTGGGGGAGGGAGAGGGAGGTGGGAGGCGGTGGCGGGGAAGAGACAGAAATCTTTAATAAATAAATAAATTAAAAAAAATTTTCTAAAATCCAATTGTAATTGCCTTTGCAAAATAATGTGACTTCTTCAACTTTGCATTCACAGGAAACAGACGCATGCGCTATATGTTAGTAAATCTGGTTCTAAATACGGCTGAAATTTGGTGAGTAACGTGATCATCCTCCGTGCGCGTGCCAGCTCCTATCATGTTTAGAACCTAGTGTTCTGAGGAGCTCAAGTTCACGCGGAGGAATTTGCTAAATAAATCGTTGGCAAGCTTCTGTAGCTTTAAATACTTTCAAGTACACATGGCAAAATAACCCACCCATGTCAATTCCTAAACTTTGGGAATTTTGGTGGCTTGACCTCTGAGATTTTACCTGCTCGCTTCCCCAAAAGTGCAAGCCATTTACTGAATTTGACGGACTGCAACTCAAATACCTTGAGAGAGACAGAAGCCCAGTTAAGATAGCAGATTCCTTGGGACCCCGCACAGGATAGTCGCACGCAGAGTCTCGGTCCCGCCAGGGTGCCGGGGCTTCAGTCAAAGTGGCGTTCACACCCGAACCCTCGTGGACCGGGCAGGAACCCCTGGCACCCAGAACAACTTGAGTTCGGGACGGTGATCACAAGTCATGCACCTTGCAACATGTTCGCTGGGTGAAAGTAAACCAAGAGTGGAAATGCGCAGAGGAGGGAGGACGCAGGGGACCGTGGTGACCAAGAGCGTCGTCCCGCCGCGGAGCGGAGCGTGCGGTTCGGTCCTCCGGCCGGCAGGGGTCGCGCTCCGGCTTCGCGTCGCGCGGCGCCTGCGCTTCCAGCCCCTCCCGGTCCGGGATGCTGCTGCCGCTGCTGCGGAGGAGCTGCTTCCCTTCCTCCTCTCCCGGCGGCGGCGGAGGCGGCGGCGGTGCGGAGCGGGTGGACGGTGTGCGGGGGCCCGGGGCGCGCGGAAGGCGG
>NW_004953683.1:0-1300 GCF_000317375.1 Microtus ochrogaster
GATTATATCAGATTTAAAAAGTTTATGTATAGCAAACAAAACAAAGCAAAACAAAGGGAAAAACCTACTAACAGATTAAAAAAGCTCACAGAGTGGGAGAAAAAAATATTTATCAGCTATAATTCATAAAGGGGTCTAATACTCACAATTTGGAAAATTATAAATAATTAATCAACTAGGAAACAAAATGAACAACTGGGCTAATAGGATAAATAGTTCTCACAGGAAGAAACCCAAATGGCCAATGACTATTTTAAAAGATTTCCAGTGTTCAAACAAATTAAACTTATTACAAAATACCATTTCACTTTGGTTAGAATGGCTATCATCAAGAAATCTATCAACAAATGTAGCAGGGGGTGAAGAGAAAGAAAAACATTTATTTAGTGCTGGAAAGATTGCAAATTAATGTAGCTATTATGGACAATAACTTGGAAAGTCTTCACAAAATAAAAATCAAACTAGTATAGGATACACCTGTGCCACTCATGGGCAAGTACTGCAGTCGCCACAACTTTACCTATTGTAGTCTTAGAAAACCAGCTCCAAGTCTGCACACAGGACTTGCAAGGAATCTCCACTATCTTGCACATAAGACTTAATCCATCTGAGGGGTTAGTAAAGGAACACACATGTTCTGATGGTAACTTTCATTATTTTCTCGTGTTGCTGAATTCTGTATTTTCTCATGTTGGCTCAGCTTTTATTTGTTCTTAACACACACACACACACATACACACACACGCACACATACTCACACTTACATCTCCAATAGACCATTCATCCTGAATATAGGAGTAACATTTTAAGGTCACTTTCCTGTAAATGGTAAGAAACAGAGCCACCCTGATAGCATACAAGCAATAAATTTCAACTTCTTAATTGGCTGTAAAGTGCAGCGGCAGCGGCAAATAATCAGTCATTGCCTTATCTATCAAAAGGGATAATTTTATAAAGCAGGTAAGAGTTCGAAAACTAGACTATTGAGGAGTCTAAGAAAAAAGTAATTTGTGCATTCCTGAGTATATATTCCTGAGTATAATAAACATTTATTGTTTTTTAAAACAGTCTTTTTTTTTTTCACAAACCAATCCCAGTTATACCTCCCTCCTCTCCTCCTGCTCAGGTCACCTTCCCACACCCCACAGAAATCCTCTCCTCAGAGAGGGTAAGGCCTCCCATGGGAGTCAACAGTTTCTCAAATCACATTGAGTCAGGACAGCTGCTCTCCTGGCTGTATCTAGACAAGCAAGGGATTCTCCTGCCCTCTACCACCCAGGGAATGGGCTCCAAAAAGCTA
>NW_004953684.1:0-1300 GCF_000317375.1 Microtus ochrogaster
GCCAGTGTTAAGGTGTGGATTAAAAGTTTCCAGACAAGAGAGATAGCTCAACAGGAAAATCGGCTGCTGTGCTGAGGGTCTAAGTTTGACTGCCCGTAACCCACATAAAACCAACTGTATCAATTGTAATTCTGTAATTCTGTGGTCCATATGGTAGCAAGAAGGGGGTCGAGCTGGGTGGTGGTGGCTCATGCCTTTAATCCCAGCACTCGGGAGGCAGAGGCAGGCGGATCTCAAAACCACAGAGAAACCCTGTCTCGAAAAACCAAAAAAAAAAGAAGGGGGTCAAAAGTAGCTGCCTCCGTAGAAGTTGAAGGGCAAGCTTACTGGGGTGTTTGGTGGGGAACGGTAGACAATCTTTCAGACAAAGTGGAAGGCAAAGACTGACATCTGAGTTTATCGTAGTACCATGTAATACAAGTATCTTCATATAAGCACATATGTATGCTGTACATACAAAATAGACAAAGGTATTTTTAAAGGTATTTTCAAGATGCCAGTTACTTATTTATAAAATAGGCATAGAAATAGCTGTGAATATTACATAAAAGACTTAATAAGAATTGGTTAAAACAAGGTGTTTCCTAAACTATTCTTAGTTTTTCTTTTTCTTTCTTTTTTTTGTTTTTGTTTTGTTTGTTTCTTTGATTTTTAAGACAGTGTTTATCTGTGTAGCCCTGACTCTCCTGGAACTTACTCTGTAGACCAGGCTGGCCTTGAGGTCACCTGTCTCTGCCTCCCAAGTGCTGGGATTAAAGGCATATGCTCATAAAGATTTAACTAACGACTAAAATAACACATAGGCAGAGGACAGTTTTTCTGAAATTGTCAATTATTGCTTCAATTTTATGATAGAGATTGCATATTTTCTACAAATACTTAGATTTAGGACTGGGCTAACCAAGAGCAAATTGGAACGTTTCTGTCATGTCATTGTATACATCTCTGTTGAATATCTATATATTTTGCTTTATATTTGTACAGGGTCTTTGAATGAGGACTTTGACGCAGGCACCTTGTGCCTTACATGACATAGCTTTCAATAAATCCCACATTAGCTCTTCTACATCCCGATTTTGCTTTGCCAAGAATCTTGGGCTTGGCTGTGTGGAGGTTAGCTAAGGAAAGACTCCATGAATGCAGTGGTGAGAAGGTTGTAACCTTTGCTGGAGTAGAATGTTCAGTGATGTGGCTTTTTAGGGTCCCCCAAAATGCTTGTAAGTAACCAGTGATTGATGCCACTGTAAGACAACTGAATATGTTCATTGGTTCACAGAGCTAGAGCAGTGTTCCTCATCTG
>NW_004953685.1:0-1298 GCF_000317375.1 Microtus ochrogaster
TTTTCTATTTTTCCTTTTATTAAACACAGATTCTTTTCTCATGAATATAATCTGAATACAATTCCTCTTACCTTTACTCCTGCCAGCTCCTTCCAACTTTGTCTCTCATCTGAACCCACTCCCTTTCTTTCTCTCATTAGAAAATAACATGGTTCCAAGAGAAAACAACAAAAAGAAAATATGTAGTAATAAAATTGACCCCTGATTATTTTCTGCTTTACTCATAAATCAGTGTATGGTTCAAAAATCATCAGAGATGTTTTCTCCTGCAGAGATCAGAATAAATGTAGAGACCCATAGCCAGATATTATTCATAGCCAGAATGGGACACTTAGGATTTTTCAATCCAAAATGGGACAGCTTCATTAAATGCTTCTCTTCAGAACTCAGAGAACTCCATGGAAAAGTAAGTACAAAGAGTGAAAAGCCAAAGGGGATGGAGGATATCAACAAAATAAGGCGAAGCTCATATGAAGTCAATGAAACTGAAGCAGCATGCACACGGCCTACATGGATCTGCATCACGTCTTCTGCACTTATATTATGGCTTCCACTTTAGTGTTTCTATGGGATTTCTGAGTGGTGGATAAATGGGTCTCTGATGCTTTTGCCTTCTATTGGGATCACTTCTTGCTGTTGTTGGTCAGTTCTCTCTGACCATGAAACAAAAACTGTTTAATCTTTTATACATTACTTTGTGTATTTTATCTAATAAATGAATAAATGAATGTAAATCTAGCCACAAGGGTAAAAATTAACAACAAAATCTATCATCATTTATACCTGATAAGGGGAAAAATCAGTTTTCTTCAACAGATTAAACCTGGGTGTATCAACTACACCACAGTAGGTCTGATGTCAGTAAGAGATGACCAATGATTAAAGGAACTCTATAGTTAAAAAAATAACAAAATAAAATATATAAAATGTAACAGAAACCATCATATCAATGTTGAACATGACAAGCCAATAGAAAAATAAAAGAGTGCCAAGAGAAGGCATAAGAATCAGAGACTCATGTATTGACACATTCAGGGGTCCCATGAAAGTACAAAACTGAAAGCTATAGTATATATACAGAAACTTGGTATAGACCCATGTAGGCCCTGTGATTACTTCTTCAATCTGTTTGAGTTCATATGAGCTTTGCTCACTTGTTTTATAGGGCCTCGTTCTCCTGGTGTCTTCTGTTCCCTCTGTTTCTCCCATTCCACCTCCTTCCTTTTCCATGACATTCTGAGGGTAGGAATTTGATGGAGACATCTTATTTAGAGCTTTGTGTTCCAAGGTCATCTCTC
>NW_004953686.1:0-1298 GCF_000317375.1 Microtus ochrogaster
TGTATTGAATCCCTTTCTTCTCATTCCTCTTTTGATTTTAAGTAAGTTCTCTCTATGTAGATCAACTTAGAATGAAATTTCTTATGTAGTCAATGTTGACCTCAAATACATGATTCTGCTGCCTCTGTTTCCCAGAAGTTAAGATTGCAGGCATGTTCCAACATATGTGACATTCTTATACCATGTATTTGTGCCTAGAAATTCTGACAAGATGCTTTATCTCTGTAAGGGTACAGCCATGTCAAGGATCCCAAAGCTTCAGACCCATGGAAAAATGACAAAGGCTTCTCTCTTAGTAGAAATGTGGATATTTATAGTATGCACAGAAAATCTCTATCAAAGCTTTCTACCAAAAGGTGTTTACAACATGAAGGTGGCTTCCCTATAGAGATTGCTCCTACAGAAAGCAGAAAAACTTATCTTCTTGTTCATCTGTGAGTCATAACCCCAACTCCCTGTCCAACTGTATATAAAAAACACACCAAGCTTCTGAGATGTTGTGGCTACTCCATCAGAGAGCCAGCCAGTCCTCCAATCCTAGTTTTTTGTGTGTCTGTGTGTCTATCATTTCTTCATTCTATCATACCCAGTCAGGTCAAATTCCTAGAGCTATGCAGAGAACAGCATACCTCCAAGGAAAAATGTCAGTTCTTCAACAACCACAATTTAGTTTCACTTTCCCCAGGAACTTTTTTTTTTTGCTGCCTCATCTCTGAAATTCTCATATATTTCTTCACCTATGGCACACAATCATTAATAATTAAACATTAATGGTCTAATTCAATTATTGAATTTTACAGATTAAGGAAATTTATCCAGAAATTTCCGTTGGCTAAAGATGAAACTCCTACTAACAAAAGGTGTAATCTGGAACTGGAGTTTGTTTATCCTTATATTATGACCTAGCTGGTTTAAAGATTCAGGCATCATTCCTTCAGGGATGTACAACAAAGCTATTTTTAAATATTGTCTCCAGCTGTGATATACTAACCATTCCCAAACTGCCGCCCCATCAGTGAGACTCTACCATCATCACTTCAGAAGTTAAGTTCTACTAATGGGTTTGCATATTGGAATAGGATGGCTGAAATTGATGATTATCAGTACTTAGCTGTCTTTGACACGAGTTCATAAATACCATTTGTATATTTGTCTGGTTGTAGGAAAAGTAATTATAAATAATGTAAGGGCATGCAGCTTTAAAAGATAATTTTAAGGTAAAAAATAGCCTCACCCTCTACCGCTTTCTTTTTCCTAAAATTATAGAGAGAGTAAAACACTTAATTCTCTCTCTGTCT
>NW_004953687.1:0-1298 GCF_000317375.1 Microtus ochrogaster
GTCTCGAACTCACAGAGATCCGCCTACCTCTGCCTCCCGAGTGCTGGGATTAAAGGCGTGTGCCACCACCACCCGGCTTAATTATTGTTGTTAAATCACACAAATGCACATAAATACTACCTGCTAGTCTATTTAGTGCTGCTTATATGTAGTTTAGGTTTGACCACTTGGATTGGCTAACCTATCAGGGGTTTGTCCCTGGAGAAGCCTGATTTTCCCTCTCTTAGCAGCCACAAATTACCTATAACTCTTTATTGTGGGGTGGAGTCTTGTGAAATTTCTACCCTGTATGTTGAAACATGAACTAGTATTGTTATTACGCACTTCAGATTTCATGGGTACAGCTTCCCTGTCCTATATACAAGACACATCTCACAGCAGATGTTCTGATCCCCTGACTCTTACTATTTTTCTGTGCCCCATTCTGTGATATTTTCCAAACCTTAGGAGTAGGAGTTGTAGATGTATCAACTGGAATTGGCCATTCCTCTGCTGCTTGTTTTCTTCATTTTGACCAGTTATGGCCTCCAGCGAAGGTCTTTAGCTGCTGCAAAAAGTAGCATCTTTGATGAGAAATGGGTGCTATACTTATCTATGAATATAAAGATGAGCATTTAGAATGCCGTTGGGAATTTTACTGGTTTGGGAAAATAGCAGCAAATCTTCTCTAGTGTACGTGACCACACCAGTCATGGGTGTCAGCTAGGTTTACAGTAGTAGGCATGAATTCCTTCCTGTCTAGCAGGCCACAAGTTTAGCTAGATGTCTGTTGTTTAACTTTAAGACATAAAGTATCAGGATTGTGCCCCTGAGAATATCTTACCATGATGGCTATTGTGGTTCATAGGCTTTACACCTTGGTGAGGCTGCTCATTCCTTTTCTCTCATGGCAGCTTCCATAACACCTTCAGATACTGTGAGAGTAGTTCTCAGGGAGGAGTCTTCTAGATCAGCTCCAGCTGTATGCCTCCACACCCTTTGCCTGAAGCATGTGGTGTCTTCCGCTACAATATCTTACCTTCAAGTTCTGGAAGGCAACCAATAGCAATGGTAATAGCCAGATTTGCAAGTCTTTTGGATGCTCTTGATCAACAACTTGAGAGGAAATTTTTATATCTGGTGCTGAGGTACTTTGATTGCTAGTCTATGGCTCTCAGGGGTAGCATTATCACCCCAAGTGACCTAAAATTGTGTGTGATATATATGTGTGTGTGCACATACATGTATGTATAAATATCTTGAGATATATATTTAAATAAAGATCAATGTATTAGTTATTTTTCTTTTTTCTTTTTTTT
>NW_004953688.1:0-1298 GCF_000317375.1 Microtus ochrogaster
GACTTGATTGGGGAAGGGGAAGGGAAATGGGGGGGCGGAGAAGAGGCAGAAATCTTTAATAAATAAATATAAATAAATAAATAAATAAAAAATGAATAAATTTTAAAAAAAGGAAAAAAAGGGAAAAAAAGAATGGTTAAAAGTAACATCTAACATAATAGGACATCTGGGTATATTCACCTCTGACAGTAAAAAATGAGTCCAACAAGAAAAAAAAATATTGATTGCTATATTCTGTTCAAGGCCTCAGAATAACATGGGGTTTCAACAAGTTGTACATCTATGAATCACTTTAGGATACACCTCAGAAAACCTGTAAATCTTGTTCCTAACATCAGAAGGGAGAATTGCCTTCCAGAGCAATTCTCTTCTATTGAAATTCAGACTGTGCAAGAGAAATGACACAACAGATTGCTTATTTAAGCATTGTTAAAAAGGACTTTCATTAACTTTCAAAAATAACATTTTTTTTTTGGTTTTTTGAGACAGGGTTTCTCTGTGATTTTGGAGCCTGTCCTGGAATAGCTCTTGTAGATCAGGCTGGTCTCGAACTCACAGAGATCCGCCTGCCTCTGCCTCCCGAGTGCTGGGATTAAAGGCGTGCGCCACCACCGCCTGGCCGCCATTACCCCATTTTAAGATCCCTAATCACCCATGTAAAAGCCCTCTACCACGATATTGACGAGTAATATACTGACAAGTTCCTGGAGTAGGATTTGAACATCTTTGGGAGCTCTGTTCACCACACCACTGCTCCTGCTGTTCCTCTTACTCTACTATTAGTGGTTAAAGTTTTATTGCACACCATAAGCTAGACACTGTTCTGCTTTGCATTCATTTCCCCACGGTTACTAACATTGTGACTTTCTGGAGCAGACAGGCCTGTGACTAAGCTGCTGCTGACGAATGGCGGTCGTTTATATAAAATTGGGTAACAGTGATTCATAAAAACCTGCATTCCCACTCATCTAGCGTGACGGGCATACACTAACAAATTAATCATAAGACTACAGAAGCTGTAGCTCCAGAAAAACGCAGGTATGGATCTAGAGCCATGTGGAGAAACTCGCACTTAGAATGAATCCAGCTACATTACACGTACCAGGCTCAGCCAGCTTAAAAACCCGAGAACAATGCTAGTTAAATTTATGATGGCTGTCCTTAAATGCACAGCAACGATGCCAGTTTAGAAAATACAGCTTAAGCCGGGCGGTGGTGGCGCACGCCTGTAATCCCAGCACTTGGGAGGCAGAGGCAGGCGGATCTCTGTGAGTTCAAGGCCAGCCTGGTCTACCAAG
>NW_004953689.1:0-1298 GCF_000317375.1 Microtus ochrogaster
AAAAAAAAAAATGTCAACTGGGCATGGTGGTGCACGCCTTTAATCCCAGAGAGGCAGAGGCAGGTGGACCTCTGTGAATTCGAGGCCAGCCTGTTCTACAGAGCTAGTTCCAAGACAGGTAGAGCTGTTGTTATACAAAGAAACTCTATCCTGAACGCCCCCACCCCTCCTCTGCACAAAAAAAAATCATAGGAGGCCATTGTTTTGGACTGGGCTTCTTCACTAGGTCCCAACAGACTAGGCCAGACCAAATGGAGTAACTCAAGCCACGTGCTGCAAAATCACAGGGAAACTCTCATGAAGCAGACATTTTCCAAAACAGACCGCTGTCCCTAAAAAACAGGAGATGCCAAGACACTTGAGTCAGCAGAATAAGGAAATCCCAGGTTCAAGCATTACCAAAAATAGCACTAACTAATCAGCATTTTATTGTTTTGTTTCTTTGTTCCCATCTTACAAAACATACTGTTTTTCCAGTGCAAACTCTCAGTCCAGTTTGCAGAATAAGAGCCAATTTGATCTATAACCAAGTTTGCTGTAATTTTGCCCTTTGATATAACCAGAGAACTTCAGCCAACATTCCCTCCCTGTCTTCCCTTGCCCAGGGTACACAGGTCAGAAAACAGCCTGAGTTCAGGGTTCTCTGTACCCTGGCCAGCCTCCTGGCCTCACTCTTGCTGGCTCCCAGTTCCTCCTATTTTGCCACCTCTCGCTGAGCCCCCAAGTCTTAGATTCTCAGTCTCCTAACCAATCCCTCCCTTATCTGTGGCAATTTTCCTCACACCCAGCAATCCCACTGGACCTTTCTAGTAGGGTGAGGCTTTGCTTCCTCCCACTGATCCACACTCCTAGCAGGTTTAGCCAAAGAGAGACTTGTGGTAACCCCCAAGGGCAAAGATCACCTCAGGATTTAATTGCCATTGTCTTCACTAAGAAAAAAGTTAAAGTACGCAGGGGTAGAGGGTGGGGGCATCACCTGCCCTAATCCCAGGATTTAGCAGGCAGTGGAAGAAGGTCATCCTCAGCAAATTCAGTTGGTGAGCAGCCTAGTCTCAAAAAAAAAGAAAAAGAAAAAAGAAAAAGAAAAAAGAAAAGAAAGGAAGGAAGGAAGGAAGAAAGAAAGGAAGGAAGAACTCAGGACAAACGGCTATAACTGTGGTGCCTGTCAGCATCACAAGTCCCTGTGACAGAGTCCTGGCTCCTCTCTGTACTTTTTACCCCCATCCCCTACTCTAAACCTCTCCAGCCCCTGAGCTTCGCTTCCCCCATCGCTGATCCCTCTGAAACTCAGCTACCTC
>NW_004953690.1:0-1297 GCF_000317375.1 Microtus ochrogaster
CTGCACAAGAAGGTATGTGATTCCCCACCCCTCCCTCCCTGATTTCAGTTGAGCCTGAACTGAGAGGTACATGCTGGCTGCAGGGCGCAGGCAGCTCCATCTCCATCTTGGAGCAGGAGGTAGCAGTTGTGGAGCAGATCCAGCAGCTCTTCCCTGAGTTCAAGGACACCCCTATTTACAATGACGAGGCAGACCCTTTGGTGGGCTGGTCACTGCCACAACCTTGGAGAGCTGATGTGACTTATGCGGCTTTGGTGGTGAAGGTGGGTCCTTGCTATCTAGCCTCATCCAGCCTCAGGAAGTCTTCCTCTGTCGGTGCTGGTGGGGACAGTACAGGTGGCCTCAGGTACACGTCTCATCTGCCCTGATGTCCACAGGTCATTGCACAGCACCAGAACCTGCTGCTTGCTAATAGCAGTTCCTCCATGCGCTACGTGCTCCTGAGCAATGACAATGCCTTCCTGAGCTACCACCCGCACCCTTTCTCCCAGCGCACACTTACTGCCCGCTTCCAGGTCAACAATACTCACCCACCCCATGTGCAGCTCCTGCGAAAGCCAGTCCTCACAGTCATGGGGCTGATGGCCCTGCTGGGTGAGCAATGACCCTGCTTCTGCATATGCTGGGTCAGAGTGAGAGAACATGGAAATACTGGGCAGGGACAAGCATACTTTCTCCAGCTGCTGGGTGGGTTTCTTAGGCTTTTTTTCCAAATCTCCACCTCATCCCTTCCTCCCATTCTGTGGACTGAACAGTATGGCAGGGCCTCCCACAAATGGTGGGAGCCAGGCATTAGGGTAGGAAACCAGGTGCTGGGTATGAGGGAGCCAACAGCTTCGGTCCTCTGCCTGGTCTATAGATGGAGAACAACTCTGGGCAGAGGTGTCAGAGGCTGGGGCTGTGTTGGACAGCAATCACACAGTGGGTGTCCTGGCCAGCATCCATCGCCCCGAAGTCTCCTCGGAGGCCTGGCATACCACGGTCCTGATCTATGCTAGTGATGACACCCATGAACACCTCAACCGCAGTATCCCCGTGACTCTTCACCTTCGCGGGGTACCCCCTGGATTGGGTGAGTGAGGTTCTGAAGGAAGTTGGGATCCCAGCAGGGATGAGACAAGGGAGGTAAATCATGGTGTATGGGTTCACAGGGCTTGTCTATGTAGTACGCTACCTAGACAATCAACTCTGCAGCCCCTACAGTGAGTGGCAACAGATGGGTCAGCCAGTCTTCCCCTCTGCAGAGCAGTTCCGACGTATGCGCATGGTGGAGGTTTGTGGGCAAGTCGGGAGGAGG
>NW_004953691.1:0-1297 GCF_000317375.1 Microtus ochrogaster
ACCTATAACCTATGGCAGTTTTCAAATTTGTTAGGAAATACCCAAGAAAGGAGAACAATAGAATAACTAAAATAATTACAATTGTTTAATACCTATATCCCTTGCATGAGTAATCTCAGTAGTTCCAGAATGAAGGCTTTCTCGTGAACTTGAGCATTTAGAACAATTGCCTAACCTTCAATGAGAATGAGTTTGTCTCCCTTAACGAAATTATACTGTAGGAGTGAACAACAGCTGTAGCTATCTATTTTGCATGGCTTTAAATATACCTGCTTCTTTTTCAAAAAAGGACTCTCCCACATCTTTTTAGGAAATCAGACTTTTGACATCCAGAGAAATTCAGTGACTACAGGCATCCAGTTGACTCAATTGCTAGAATCTCACTGCACCATTTAAAGAGGGCTTTCTAGAGAAGCGTAAACCATAAGAAATCACTGGTAGAATTCCTGCAGAAGATAGGCACAATAAGTATTCATTTTTGACTAATAAATTGGCTTAGTTCAGAGGGTTATTGTATCCTCTCTCCTGGAAATGAAAGATGAGCATGGTATTATATTTCTGAGATGAGCAAACAATAAAACTTGTCTATGAAAGACTTGTGTATAAAAAATTCTTAAATGTGAGCCCATGGACCTACCTGTGATAAAGAACAGCGTTTCAGATGACTGGAACCAAGGCAAGGATGTCCTGCAGTCCAGGGTTGCTTAAGCGTCTACAGGGTCCATGCCTGCTATTTTCTCATCTATATACGTTCACCTTTCAGCCAGTAATGACAATGTTCATAGGACCTAAAAAGGGAGAAAAGGGACATTTATGAATATCCTGCTGAGTTACAACAAAGTCACCTTGCACTTACTTCAGATGTAGTGAGCTCAGGAATATAAAACAGCAGCTTCTTGTTCTAGCAGTCAACTTACAGAACATGGAGAAAAAAATGGAGAGGCCAAGACACACTCAAGTTATATAAAAGGAAAATACAAGAAAAGCAGTGAGTCTTACTATAGGCAAGGACACGTTGAGAGTAATTTTTGAGCCCATCTATGACCAAGGATGTTGCTGCCCTTTTGTTTGAGAAGGGGCTGGTGGGTGTGAGGAGAGTAAGAGATGCTGATCAATGTCACTGGATGCATTTTCAGGGAGGGCTCACTCTATGTAGTTACAAAGACAAAGCAGAGAGCTGTGGCTTATGCTTCCTTGGATTTACAGTGTTCCTGGGCACAACATCAACACATAAGCATAAAGTTTCTGTGGAGCTGCAGGAATGTGATAGTCATAACTGTGGTGGAAACTCTCCATT
>NW_004953692.1:0-1297 GCF_000317375.1 Microtus ochrogaster
CTAGGACTTTTCTATCTTCAAAATATTTATATCCAAGAAACAATCTCCCACGCCCACCACAGCCTGACTCCCCATCTTCCTGTTCAGTCACCTTCTGGGAAGGTCTGGCTAGGTTTGCAGCTTCTACTTCCTCTTTTTGTCAGACTTCAGGCCTCGCCAGACTCCCTGCCCTCTCTGTTTTCATCAGACTGGGCTGCTGGGCCCACAGAGGGACAACCCACCCTAACCCTGGATTGGCAAAGCCTCTAACTGTCTCACACATCCGCTCATTGCATGTTGAGGATACACACTTCCCAGCTCTTCTCACCCCTGTCCCAGTCAGCCCTCTTCACTACTGCTCTAGGATCCAGTCTCTTGCCCCACTCCAGACTGAACTTTTCATTTCCTTCAGCAAATGCTGCCTTCAGTGGCAGCTTAGAGCCCACGTTTCCTCCAGGCCTCTCTGGAGTGTGCAGGTCAGCAGCCTTCTTTCTCCTGATCATGCAGGAGCCCTAGTGATTCTGTGCATGTGAGTCACCACCCAGAGTCTCCCCTTCCCCAATCTTCTAAGGTCCTTTCTTGATTCTCCTTGGGCTTCAGGTGCCATGTCACCTGCCCATAAGCTCTTCTGTCCTTCCCTTAATTAGGCTGGGAGCCCCTGCTCTCCTGCTCCAGCAACACCCGTTTACTGTCTTCTCTCCTGCGTCCCAACATCTGTGTCCCTTTGTACACCCAGAAAGCATTGGTTGGTGTCTAGCACACGTTCCTCAAAACTGGGAATTTGTAGACACAGTGTTCACGAATGAGAAAATAGAATTCAGAAGCAGGAAAAAGGCAGATCAAATTCTGAGGGGTGGTCCCCAAGTGAGCAGGGAGCATCCTGAGAGGATCATTTGTGAGCCCCTTTTCTTCTGTCATACAATGTGGGTTTTGTGTATACTGAAGTTATCCTAGGGATGGAGCAAAGCTCAGCTGTGGCTGGGGTGAAGTGCAGGAGGAGCCCAGCTAGAGAGATACTAAGCAAAGTGCACTGGAGACCAGGGTCCATGGGACTACCAACTCCCTGGGATTGACTCATTTCTGTTGAGGGAGGGAGAAGAAAGAGGGGACTGGGAGTGCCCAGGGTCCTTGGGTGTGTGTGGGGGAGAGGGGTGGGGTTTACACTATTCCAATCCAGGGACAGCTAGGTGAAACAGAAAGCAAAAGAGAAGTTAACTCAAATAGAACTCTGAGCTGCTTTGGGTGACTGGGCAGTCAAGGTTTCGCAGGCCTGCCAGGATGGCAGCGTCTGGACCCTTCCCGCTGCTGGTGGAGGGGT
>NW_004953693.1:0-1296 GCF_000317375.1 Microtus ochrogaster
CTGCCCCAGCTCACCCATAGCTGCCAGGTTTGTTCCCTCACACCCCACCTTCGCCAGCTCCCCTACAGTAGCTAGGTCTGGTCTTCTGCACCCCCATGCACCCCCATCTGCTTCAGCTCCCCCAAAGCTGCTATTTCTGGCTCCTCACCCCCCTACCTACCCCAGCTCCCCCACAGTAGCTAGGTTTGGTCCCCTGCACCCCTACTTGCTTCAGCTGCCCCACAGTAGCTAGGTCTGGTACCCTAACCCCCACCTGCTCCAGCTCCCTCAAAGCTGCTAGGTCAGGTCCCTCGCACCCCTACCTGCCCCAGATCCCCCACAGTAGCTAGGTCTGGTTCTCCGCACCCCCATCTTCTCCAGCTCCCCTCAAGCTGCTAGACCTGACTCCTCATACCCTTACCTGATTCAGCTCCTCCAAAGCTGCTAGATCTGGCTCCTCATACCCCTACCTGCTCCACTTGCCCCAAAGTAGCTAGCTATGGTTCCCTGCAACCCTACCTGCTAAAGCTCCCCAACAGTAGCTAGGTCTGGTCCTTCACACCCCTACCTGTCCCAGCTCCCCCAAAACTGCTAGGTCAGGTCCCTCACACCCCTACCTGCCCCAGCTCCTCCCAAAGCTGCTAGATCTGGCTTCTCACACCCCTACCTGCTCCAGTTGCCCTACAGTAGCTAGGTCTGGTTCCTCACACCCCTACCTGCTCCAGCTCCCCCAAAGCTGCTAGGTCAGGTCCCTCGTACCCCATCCTGCCCTAGCTCCCCCACAGTAGCTAGGTCTGGTCCCCCGCACCCCTACCTGCTTAAGCTGCCCCACAGTAGCTAGGTCTGGCTCCTCAAACCCCTACCTGCCCCAGCTCCCCCACAGTAGCTAGGTCTGGTCCTCCGCACCCCCACCTGCTCCAGCTCCCCCCAAGCTGCTAGGTCTGGCTCCTCATACCCCTACCTGCCCCAGCTCCCCCACAGTGACTAGTTCTGGTCCCTCGCACCCTCACCTGCTACAGCTCTCCCAAAGCTGCTAGATCTGGCTCCTCATACCCCTTCCTGCTCCAGTTGCCCCAAAGTAGCTAGCTATGGTTCCCTGCAACCCTACCTGCTAAAGCTCCCCCACAGTAGCTAGGTCTGGTCCCTCGCACCCCCACCTGTTACAGCTCCCCCAAAGCTGGTAGGTCTGGTCCCTCGCACCGCCACCTGCCCCAGCTCCCCCACAGTAGCTACGTCTGGTCCCTTGCACCCCCACCTGCTTCAGCTGTCTCATAGCATCTAGGTCTGGCCAATCACACCCTCACTTGCCCCAGCCCT
>NW_004953694.1:0-1296 GCF_000317375.1 Microtus ochrogaster
TT
Source organism: Microtus ochrogaster (assembly GCF_000317375.1). NCBI lineage: Eukaryota > Metazoa > Chordata > Mammalia > Rodentia > Cricetidae > Microtus > Microtus ochrogaster. The sequence goes on from NW_004953694.1 coordinate 3, forward strand.
AATAATTCATGATCGTTTATTTTTGTCTGATGTAGGGAAAGGAAACAGGAAGAAAAACACAAATAAATTTAAAATATTACATTTTTAAATAGCTTATTTGGGATTGTTTTGTAAATTCTTTAGTGGCTTAAAAACAAATAGAAGGTGGAAGGTAAAGGAAGAGAGAGTAAACAAAGGAAAGAAGAAGAAAGTAAGCTAGGAGGAAAGAGGAAAGCAGGCATAGCTAACATTTCTTAGACGCTACTGGATAAAATCATCTAGCCTTGTACCTGACAACCGTAGTCCAAAAGCAGCTGCAGTATATCCAAGCTTTCGTTTTCAATAGTTATGGTAACAGCATTTCTCCCAAGCACATCTACGCAATTTATGTTCAAGTCACCTGAACTGTTTTCCTCCAAAATCTTTTTAACCATATAATAGTCACCTAAATAACAATATACAAACATACTTTAATATTTAAGACATTAAACAAGAATGAGTATAAGAAAATTTTTATCCTGCTGAATTAAAAGATTAAAAATACCTAAACTCAATTTTGCTTTGCATGTGGACATGTGCACAGAAAATGTGAACATTTCCTGGAAAAAAAGTATATCTTGATAAAATAATACACATATAAGCAGCAAATATAAAACACTAGCAGAAAAAAATAAATGTGTATCATGTTATAAAAATTTCTTACTTAAAATTCTTTACCCCATGTTATAAGGAGAAAATTTATAGAAGATATGTAGGATAATTTCATAAAGAATAACCCAAAATACAGTCAGACAGCTCTTATAGAAAAATAAAATGAAACTTAGAAGGAATTAGTTTTGGATCTCATACACACATTTACTCATGCATCATATTGGTTAAAATGGAGAACAGGAGAGAGAATATTAGAAAAGGGGAAAGCATACATTTAAAAAGTAGCATGATTTGACAGTATATATAGACAGGGCACCTAAATTCTTACTCCTTCCTCCCTTCTCTCTCTCTCTCTCTCTCTCTCTCTTTCTCTCTCTCTGTCACACACACACATATAAGCACACACGCGCATGCGCGTGCACATCCCATCTTGTTAAGGAAGGTGAAGTGTAGTGTTAATAAACAGGGACCATCCAGCTCACAAAACACCAAGTTGGGGCTAGAATGACTGCTTGGCCTATCAGCAGCAGGCAAGCTATCTTCTCCCTGACTGAGGTGGCCACAGAACGGTCATCTTTAATAATTCATGATCGTTTATTTTTGTCTGATGTAGGGAAAGGAAACAGGAAGAAAAACACAAATAAATTTAAAATATTACATTTTA
>NW_004953695.1:0-1296 GCF_000317375.1 Microtus ochrogaster
TGAGTTCTTCACCCATACCTAGTTCTCTGACCTATATGGGAAAAAGGAGTCCGTCCTGCCTTCAGTGGAAACAATAAAATATGAAAACTGTATATACTGTATCTATCTATCTATCTATCTATCTATCTATCTATCTATCTATCTATCTATCTATCTCCATCCATCTGGGTTTTATTCTCCATATTTTCCCACACAAAAGATTGGTAATTCATATCTTCTCCATCACTTGCTTAAATTTAATATTCCTTAAGTCTCTGACTCCGTGACACTAGAAATATTGTGGGAAGGGTCTTGGATAAAAAAATGTAAGTTGTACTGAAAACAAAATACCCACATCAAACAACTTACAAGCACATTATCTTAGCCTGTTTCTTTATATGACAAATGTAATATAGAAATTATGAATTCAAAGAGTTGTTATATTCAGTTTTTATTGCTTCTCTGCCATAAAGTTCAAAAAACTTTTTCTGACTAAATACATTTTGTAAAGGGGTAAAATCTGTAGAGTTTTCTAAATGGAAATGGAAAGATGTGAATAAAGCCAGAAAATAACGTATCATAAATCAGAAGGATTATGGAAGACAAAGAATCAAGATTATATGTGAAACACCTATTTTTGGATTCTTTTAATGGAAGCATTAGAGTTCAAAATGCATCAGCACTAGACAGTGTTCATTAAGCATGAAGCTAATTATCCCAGTATGCTATGACACATTCTTATGGACTCATATACACTGATATGCATAAAAAGTAGATACTGTGCTTACCATCATTCACGTGATGATTCTACTTTTAGGAACCATCCTTATACTGAAACATAAGTGCTCTGTATGAAAGTTGTGGGGATGGGTAAGAAGGAGCCCAAGAACCTAAGAATGCATTTCTAAAGTGTTTGTAGATGGTTTACACAGTATCTGCAAAAGCTTAAAAGATACAGGTGATTTTTAATTATATCTGTTTGCTAGTGATCAATTCAGGGCAGTATCATGTAAGAGGTTAACTGTTACCAGTAGTTTCTTTTATTTATTTCATAATTGTATGAAAACACGTTTTTACAATATATCTGTGTATGTGTGTGTGTGTGTGTGTCTTTGTGTTGCAGCATCCATAAGAAGATTACATAAAATTCACCCCTAATTTCTGACTTACACTTTCTTTCCAACAATTCTTCTATAAAGATATATTACAAATATTTAGTTCCTTTAGCATTTCTCACACAGGAAAACAAAATAATAAGTTTAAACACATTATTAATATACTCACTGTCACCTATAATGCATAGGTGCACTGATGGAG
>NW_004953696.1:0-1296 GCF_000317375.1 Microtus ochrogaster
GAAAGCTTATCTTTAGCTTAGGATTTTTGCCAACTAACTCTAACAACTGAATTGTGCTATATTATTTTAATCTATGTTCTGTCACATGGCTATATTACTTCTTAATAAGGCACATCTGACTTGCTCTGAATCTACTCGTGAAACTGAGTGCCTAGAATCTTTCTTCCAATTTTTCTCTCTATGGCTGGAAGTTCCCCTTATTCTCCTCTGCCTAGCTATTGGCCATTTAGCTTTTTTAAATTGCATTAATCACAGCAACATATCTTCACACTGTGTACAAACATTCTGCTACAGGTATGTTATGTGTATGTTGTGGAGCAGGGGGATGATATTGACCCTACACAGAAAGACAGTTTTGTTAGAGAGTAAGTAGACACATCATAGATCTTTGAAGGTTACCATTTCTCCTTTTATTGATTATGTCCAATTCATAATTGAAGATAAGATGCTTGTCCTGGTCTGCTCAGGCAAAGAACTGTACAAACCTCACCTGCCTCTAAAAGAGTGAATACTTGTGAGCTATTATAGGCAATTACATTGGTATAGATTCTTGTACATTGATACAAAGTTAAATTATATTGAATATTGTATACATGCATGCTTTTACCTCTGCTTAAAACATTTTTATATGTTGATGTATATTTATCATATTGAAATGTACATTTCTATTTCTGATCAAGATACTTATACATTGTTTACACTTTGAGGTCATTGTCCTCATTTATTGCACAATTGTTTATTGTATAATATTCTAATATGGAGTCTTAGTCTTTAAGTTATATTGGTATTAAGAATTATAGATCAGTAGTCATCTATGTTTGTAGTACTTATAGTTAGACTAATAAGGTTCATTAGATACATAGAGATTATATTCTGCATAGGTAGGTAATCTTCAACCATTTCAAAGAGCTGTAGAACATGGCATTTAAATAACTTGGGGTTTTATTGAAGTGAGATAAGATTGCCCCTGGCAGCACCGATTATTCCCAAGAGAATGTTGAGCACTAAAGACACTCCACTTGGAGCTTGTTTTCTTCTTGGCAGAACTACCCTTTGGGCAAAGAAATGTCCATGCCTCAACCACTGACAAGATACATAGTATCTGGAAATGGATAAGCAGGACTGTCAAAACTTGCCAAGACAGGGTAAGATGGTTTTGAAAATTTTCCTGTCTTTGAAAATGGTCTGTCAGTTATTCTAGGCCTTAGCCAAAGTTGGTTGCTTCAACATTGCAAATGAGACTTTGGGTGATTGCCAAGGTAGCCAGTTGTCTCTGTCATTTGTTGCACATTTTAG
>NW_004953697.1:0-1296 GCF_000317375.1 Microtus ochrogaster
TCTCTCTTTCCTCTCTCTCTCTCTCTCTCTCTCTCTCTGTCTCTCTCTCTCTCTCTGTCTCTCTCTCTCTTTCCTCTCTCTCTCTCTCTCTCTCTGTCTCTCTCTCTCTCTCCTTCCATTTCCCCCGCAAATTCCCATCCAGGTATGCTCACCTGTAACAATGGGGTAGGACTGCGGGCCTGGCACGCTGCTTCCGATGTCAGCAGGGGTGGGGCTCGTCAAGTTAGCTTTCATGTCGTCCAGGCCTCCAGCCAGCGAGGCCATGGCTGAATACTCTGTGGTCTGAAAGAGGAAGCAGACATCTCAGCATGTAGCCTAGAGGCACCCTGATCAGATGCAAGGCCATGATCTGTCCACAGAGGTTCCGGGAAACCCAGGCAGAAAGGGCAGGCGCAGCTCAACGGAGCAGCACATGTCTCCAGAACGGACCACTGTTCCCAGGTGAAAAGATGGGCAGGAGTTCACACAGCATCGCAAGAAGTAGTATCTAACCGACAGATTTCCCGGCTCAGCCCCAGAGGCCAGGGAGGGCGTCAGAGCAAGCAAGGCAGAAATAAGAGTCTACTTGCCAAGGGCAGGGGCAGCCTGGTTTCTGGTTTGGGGGCTCTCAGACAACAGGGTAGGACCCCAGAAACAAGTGTTAAGAAGGAGTTTGAGGAATCACCCAATCCAGACCCATTTCACAGATGGACAAACTGGAGCCCAAGAGAAAGAGGGCTGAGTCCTCAGAAGATCAGAGAGACTCCCGATCCAGGGGCTAGCTGATGAGAAGTTCCCAGCCCCAGTTCAGCCCATAGAGCCAGCTGAGTCGCAGTTTGACGAGTGACTTTTGGATTCTGGAAGTCTATGAACACTTGTGTGCTATAAACATTCCAGGCACAGATGTCAGATTTATTAAACCCACGACAACCAGATGTGCTGGGCAGAGAGTCCACTTCTTTAAGTCACTCATGCAATTTAAGCCTGTGATGAGCCATCTCCTTGACATTGAAGCCATTGCAGAATGGCTTCCAGGGAAGGCAGAAAAAATACCAGTCTGGACCTTCCCACTCAAGGAAGGACGACACTATAACCATAAACGACATGTCTTCGCGCCCCTTCCAAATCCCACTACAAACATTGAAGGACAAAGATTTCAGTTGTGTGTCCCAAGTTTTGGCCGGGGGCTTCTCTTGGCCTGGCCTTGCTAACTAACGGCGGTCACATCCTGTCTGTTCAAGATGACATACTTGGCAGGCGGGGACAGTAGTAGGTGGGTCACCACATCCTGTCTGTTCAAGATGACATACTTGGCAG
>NW_004953698.1:0-1295 GCF_000317375.1 Microtus ochrogaster
AGTTAAGTATTTTATAATTTCAGGCTGCTATGCCATGCTTGGGATGTTGTTTGATAGAAAAAAATAAAATACATGTAACATATCTCACATTTCTGCACCTTCATCTTCTTAAATCAGTGGATGATTTGATGAGGAGTTGTAGGCCCATATTTCTGATTGGTGTGGCAGCCAGGCACAAAAGCCATAGGTTACATAGCTCTGCCAACATGTTGTCTCTGCCTAACAATAGCCAGGATGTGCTGCTCCTTCTCTTTTGTTATAAATGTAGATAACCTGGGGAGAGGTGTAGGCTGAAGCTGATGACTTAAGGGTCAGGATGTTTGGGGTTCCTTCCTTTGTAATTTGGAAGATATCTTATAGAGATGTTAATTCAGACCTCTGTGACAGCTAGCATACACAGCATACAGGTAGATGCGGGTGACAAAATGCCATTCACCTGATTACCTAGGAGACAGTCTAATATTTTCCCACTCAATTTATGTGATGGTATATAAGCTGTGTGGATAATAAATGCAGAGAGATCATCAGGAGAAAAGACCCTGAGATGCCCTTCCATGATGACCAGGTAAGTTGTGTCTGATTATTCCTTGCAGTTCCATAACAGTCTAATTAGAGAAAATAGTTATCTATGTTGGGGCACACATGGGCTTTAACAAGGAGTAAATGAACCTGTTTCCTGTACTCACATACCAAGTACACACTTGTGTTTAAAGTGAGTTGATAATGTGGTATAAAGGATGATTGTCACCAACTCATTTCCTTCTGATCTCTAATAAAAAATACATTTTGTACACAGTTAATTCTGTAAACAGATGCATGTTCATAATATCGATAATGTTTTTGTAATTTTAATCTAATATATTTTAGATATTTTAATTTTCCCTCATGGGAAATACATTTAGTACACTGTAGAAAAATACTTTATGACATTTTCAGATAAGGTTATATAACTTTTCATACAAAAACATGATATTTGTTGTAAAAAATTCTTTAAATGAAACAATTTAAGACTTCAATTTAATCTTTTCCTTGAATCTATTTTTATGTGGCCCTTGAGAATATATCTGTAAAATCCATTGCTAATACAGCAATAAAAATAATTTAAGTACTGACAAACTTCTTGAAGTATTTATATACAAAATTACTAACTTGTACTCATACTCTTTCTATGATATGTCGTTTTATAGTCCAGAATGGCTTTTGCAAAATTTTTTAAACCAGTTTTCCCCTTTGATGTTGCTACAAGAGTTGCTATAAATGACTGCTGCTTTAGGGGTTAAATATTTTGTTAGTGG
>NW_004953699.1:0-1295 GCF_000317375.1 Microtus ochrogaster
TTGGTTCTTTGTAAAATTCCTACTAAATGCATTGATCTGGGAGCATTCTTGACCAAGCCTTAAATCTAAGAAAGCTTAAAGAAGTTGAGATATAATACAGCTTCATTATTCCCTTCAGAAGCAAATAAATGAGTATGTCACTGTGGAGAGTTGTTCCTGATAATAAAATACAAGTTAATAGTTATTGCTCCAAGTGATGGGAAATAATATTCCATCAAGTTTGTATGCCACTGTTGACTTATGGAACACTTAATAGAGTTTAGCATGTTTTATACATCTTATAAGAACATTTTGGCTAGTAACAAGTAGAATGCATATAAAGTAAAACAAAGAAACATATTTTATACTTCAAGTAATCCATTTAAATATACTTGCATAGTTCAAACATTGACTGAAAAGAATATAAAGTGTGTAGATAAATGAACAAATTTTATTTGTTAGATGATAGTATTTTGAGTGGGTTTTATTTTGTGTGATGCTAGAGATTGAACCCAACGCCTTGAAATGCTAGACAAACTATCACTGGGCTGTGTCCCTAGCATGAAAGAGTTTCATTGAGATAACTTAAGACATAAAACTTTGAAATGTTATTTTAATCTCTATTCTGAAGCACGAGGAGTACCTTCTTGCAAATCTTACTGTCAATTCTAAATGATTTGAAGCATTGGTTAGGATTCCACTTAAGATGTGGTAGTAACAACTACTAAACATTTAGACATAAAACCTCTCTGGATAAAGAGACCTGAAGGATGTTAGGCATTGGATGCAGCAGAGAGTCAGCCTTCCCTCAAGATTAGGAACAGAAACCTAAGCAGTGTTGAGATCAAGTGTGCCCTGAGGTAAATACAGCTACTTCCTGGAAATTGTCCTTTTAAAGGAAGTCCTTTATGATGAAAATGTAGTGATCAAGTGTAGTGACTTGTCTGTCTTCTCAGTGCCTAACAAATGGACTGTCTCCTCTGTACATTAGAACTGGTGGTGAAAGACCCTACAGACCCCCTCCTCAAAACCCGCAGCTAGCATGCTCCCGGGGGAAAGTCCTGTTTGCTTTAAAAAAATTCTCCGGATCAGCAGCCAGCCTGCTCTCGTAAGAACATCCCATGTGCTTGAGAGAGCAAGATGTCTTGAGATAGGGAGACTGCAAGGCAGAATGTCAATAAGATAGCACATCAACAAAGCAGGTTGACTGCAAAACAGGATATCTATGGAGATAGGAAGAGGATGACTATTGCCAAAATCCATGCTGAGAGAGGAAACCATTCATGCCCCCGCCTCATTCTGAGAGACCGATAACC
>NW_004953700.1:0-1294 GCF_000317375.1 Microtus ochrogaster
CTCTCTCTCTCTCTCTCTCTCTCTCTCTCTCTCTCTCTCTCTCTCTCTCTCTCTTTAAATCTTTCCTAATGTTTTTGTCCCTGGAATTAGTTTTCTACTTCTGTGTTTTCCAACAGCATCTCAGAGGCAGGAAGCTTCTGAACTCCTCGGCCTTCTTAGTCTTCTTTTAGCACAAGGGTGGCTGAGATCGAGGGCTGATAGACAGCTGCATGAGCGAGCATCTTGGTTCCATCACTGCGAGTGGGGGGGAGGGGGGAGCACAGACAAGTCATCCGCTCACTATGCTCTGAGCCACATCCCAGCCTTCTCTCCTTCCCCCAAACCACTCTGGCCGAGACACAGGTATTGCTCTGACTGACATGCTGAGCCTGTCTGCAGCCATGCCTGCCCTGCTTCACGATCTCACAGTGTCTCTGCTCAGATTCTCCCACCTCCCTCCAATTCAAAGTCCAAGGCCCTGGTTTGAGAGTGGCAGGAGGGACTGTAAGCTCCTCCCTGTTCTATCCTCTCCCCAGTGTGTAGCACAATTCATAAAAAAACTCAGGGATAGAAACTGGGATTCAACCTGAAGACCCAAAAAGCAAAACAGCCAGTCACTGGCTCTCACCTCTACCTCAGTCCAAAATGGCGATCCTGCCTCCAGGAATCTCAGAATGAGATGTGTCTGAGAGCTGTCTCCTCCCATTTTATATCCTCTCTAGTTCTGGGATTAAAGGCGTGCAGCTGGTTTCTGTAGCAAACTAGTGTGGCTACTGGGACTAAAGGTGTATGTCATTGCTGCCTGGTCTGTAAGGCTGGCCCGTGTGGCTATTTTATTTTCCCAGTCCCCAGGCAAGCTTTATTTATTAAAATACAAATGAAATGCCATTATATTTCCCCTTTTTGTCTAAAATAAAAAGGCTATAACTAATAAATGAAAACTATATACAATAAGTACAATAACTATATACAATATATAAAGGCAATAAATACATCAACAATGTCACCAATTAAAGCAAGATTGATAAAACTCAGGGATAGAAATTGGGGTTCAACCTGAAGGTCAGAAAAGCAAAGTAGTCAGCCACTGGCTCTTACCTCACCCTCAGTCTAAAATGGCGGTCCTGCCTCCAGGAATCTCAGGATGAGACTGTCTGAGGGCTGTTTCTGTTCATATGTTACTTTCTTGAGAAGACCCCCCACCTGCCACTCAACACTGCCTGTTCTCCCTCCGTGGCCCCCACCTGCCACTCAACACTGGGTTCTCCCTCCATGACCCTCACCTGCCACTCAACACTGGGTTCTCCCTCCGTGG
>NW_004953701.1:0-1294 GCF_000317375.1 Microtus ochrogaster
TGTTTACTCTTTACCCAAAACTCCTTTTGTGGACAGTGGCCTCAGCAAACCCTTCCAAATGACTCTCTGCTGTAATGTTGCTACTTACATGGCTGTGTCTTCCAGAGGAGGGGTTACAGCTTATCTACATTATAGTTTGTAGACCCTCAAAATTCTAAAATATGCAGAGCATGTCTATTAAATTATAAAATAACAATGAATTCAGCTTACTGGCTACCATTTTGGTAATAAGATAAAATGAAAGAATATCCATCCAAGCCATCTTGAGGGCATCTAAGTTAGGTCTAGTCATTAACAGATAAAATGTAAAAAAAAATGATTAAGGTACACTTAATCATGAAGGGCAAAAGACAAAAGAGCATGAATATGCAATGATGTGTGGAGTATAGTTTTTAAAAGTGAAGTTCTCTGAGTCATGGAACAGGAAGCTAAAGCCATCTTCAGAGGGGAGTAATGGGCATAGGTGATAATTCTGTCTTCTGGCAGAGACTACCCTGTGAGTACCGTTCTTCTGATATCTTCTTCTAATCAAAGAGAATACTTCTCCTCCTTTAATGTTTTCAACAAGTACAAAATTATTTTCATCCTTATAATTTCTCCTGCCAGATGTTGTCAACCCTATAAGAAATAGGGACAAAAGTCCCCCATGCTGATGGTCACAAAGGTCATGCAAGAAGCAAATTGTGCTATGATTCCTAGATGCTAAAATAGCACTTCTGCATAGCTTTAAGTTTTTTCAATAGTATGCATTCATATCTTTAAAATGGTGTCTGGTATGCAGCATGTCATTACTTTTGTGGTGTCCTTGTGATCATGGACATTGATGTGGTTTTATCTTAGGGACTTTTTAGGTACATCTCTGTTGCATAAACTAAGCTCAGTGTGTAGAAGTAATGCTCTCATACATTGAAGTGTTGCCACAGGAGGACAAATGTGGCAACTGTGTCATGGTGAACGGCTGTACCACAGAGCCGTCACTTGTTCTTTTTATCCATGTCCAATGGGTATGATGTTATAATTAGGGGTAGTTATTTGGCAAAAGGAACATAGTCTGAGATCATCTTCAAGAACTCCTTTAACTCTTCTCCAGGCAATAAATTAACTTTCATGGGGTAAAATAATAAGACGGTTGTTTGAAGCTACGTCTGATGGCCAAAGGGAAAGCACACATGCTTGTATGCATGCACATGTGCGCTCCCCCGCAGCCTTTTCTCCGCTCTGCCTCTGAAGCTAATGTGTGAACTTGGCCGTGTCTGTTCTCATGAAAATGACACAAAGGGGGAAAATACATCAG
>NW_004953702.1:0-1294 GCF_000317375.1 Microtus ochrogaster
GAGTCCACCATGCCAAAGAGAGACCTCGCCTCAGAGAATCAGAGTGGGTGACTCCTGAAGTAAGACACCCAACGTTGTCCTCCAACCCCCACAGGAACCCGTCTGTACACACACGTGTAAATACACACGATACACACCACACACAAACACACACACACACACACACACACACACACACACACACACACACACACGAGGATTTCTAAGGCGAGATTCCTGCCAGAATAAAACAACTAAAGTTCTAGGAAAAGTACGATTCCAAAGCAGACTCAAGAAGACAGGAAATGTATACACAAAACCACTATTGGGGAAACTGAGGTAGAAGCAAAAATCCAGAGGCCCAGCTCGCCCTTCTCAGCCACAGAACAGAGTATTCCAATGTGTTCAGACTTCTGTGGGACACAGACACAGGCCTGGGAAGCGCCCAATAATTACTGCCATGATAGATGATTTAATGCCGAGTCTTGAGCCTGCAGTGTGCACCTGTGTGCAGTACCTAAGGAGGCCAGAAGAGGGCAGAAGATTCCCCTGGAGCTAGGGTTACAGTTGAGTTGTGTGTATGCTGGGTCTTGGACCTGGGTCCTCTGCAAGAGCAGCTAGTGTTTTAACTGCTGAGCCATCTCTCCAGTCCTTCAGTTTTGAAATTCTTGAACAGACTAGTAATTCTTGTGAATGAAACAGATTGGGCAGTACAAGCCCTTGTCTCTTACTGCAAGAGCTTCTTGCCAGTGTTAATAGTGTCAGATGGTAGATATATGCAGATTAATGACTGAGCAGGCATTGAGTCCAACAGGCCTTGCACCCCCGGGCCTTCCACTTTCTGATACGGTGTGCCCGAGCTCCCTGTCCCGCCATTAGCCCTGATTCACTCTCCCCTGTGCGTTCAAGGGGTTGAGGTTCAGGGAGGGAAATTAGACCCACATATTCCATGCAGGGCTGGGTAACACAGGCAGCTCAGTTGCTTGGGTGTGGGCCTGGCATGCATGGTTTCAGTACGGCATTAGAATCAGGTGTAGCGGGGTATCGTAACCCTAGCCCTTGGCAGAAGGTAGAGGCAGGAGGATAGTTCAGAATCACCTTCCGCTACACAGTGAGTGGGAGGCCAGCCTGGGCTACTGAGGTCATCCTGGGCTACTGACAACCTGAATCTGATCCACGTGAGAGAAATGACTCCTGTAAGCTGTCCTTTGGCCTCCACATTTGTATCATGGCATGTGTGTGTACATGCTCACACACACTCGAGTACACACACACGAGTACACACACACGAGTACACACACACGAGTACACACAC
>NW_004953703.1:0-1294 GCF_000317375.1 Microtus ochrogaster
TTTTTTTTTTTTTAGAAAATTCCCTCCCCAAAATGTTGACACTTGTGAATTCTATTAATTTCATCCTCCGACTTGACTCTCTCCCTACCTAACGGCATTCTCCAGAAAGCTATAAAAATCTCTAGAGGTCCTTGAAGTAATGAGAAAGCTGATGGCTTTTTCCCTCTCTCTAATAATTATACTTTGATTTCTCTATAGCCATCTTTAGTGTACAGCTGATCATCAGTACAACTTTTTACAGCTTTTGCCTGTCAGTGAAGCACCCTGCCTCGGAGTCTGCAGGCCCTTCCTCCTGGACCAGATTTCCTTTTTGCTGTCCCCCCTGGATGTGAATTTTCCACTAGGTGGAGCTATAACAATTTAACTCACAGATCCCAATGTGAGACTGATTTAATTCACTGACCATTGCTCAGCCCTCTGGGGCAGCTTGTTGCTATGGCCCAGAATTGCAAATCAAGTGCAGAATGGGAAAACAGGACAACAAATCCCATAACAGGAACACAGTCGGAGATAACAAATTCCATGGGACGTGTGCTCACTGATTCCACAAGTGAGTCTATGTTGCGTTAGGGCTTCTAAAAATTGCTTGCCTAATTCCTGTTTGGTTTGTGATGAATTAAAAAGAAAATCTTTGCACCCAGAATCTGCTAGTTCCTGTCCTGGATTCAGCTGTGACACTCTCCAGGTGCTGAATATCATTCAAACGATAGTGCCAATGACTTTGTGGATAATTTCCAACTAGAGTCAGGATTTTGTTATAAAATAGATATCAAACTGCAATCATTTTTACAAGATAGGGTAAAGTATGAATGCCAGCCTCTGCTTATGAAACATTTCTTCTGAGTCAAATGCATCTATGTTTATATATCGCTTTTACCTGAACACCAGAATTAGGGAAATATGTGAATTATTTTCCTCATTTCTATTCCACTTTTTTTTAAAAAAAAAATAGGAAAATCAAGTAAGAATTTTACTTATAGATGTGAAATGTTGCTTTTGTAAATTGAGAGACAGAACACTAGCTCTCTATGGAGTAATTTATTCACTACCTGCTATCCTTTCAGTAAGTTTCCCCCATACATCTAATATTAGTTAAATGTATCTTCATCCTTAGTTTACATAGAACAGTGCACTTGAATAACCTTGAGATCCTTCTAAACAATACCAGTAGAAAGGAGAATCACAGCATAGATATTTTCTCACCAAGAAGGTAATTATTCCATGTTCCCTGTTTCCATGGGATCGTGCTTGAGCCAGTTTTTTGTGCTAAAACAAACTGTTTAATTAGTTTTAG
>NW_004953704.1:0-1294 GCF_000317375.1 Microtus ochrogaster
TTTTTTTCAATTGTGTACGTACCCTTCTTCAATATGTAATCTTGAGTACATCCTGAGATACTGGTGCTCTTTTGACTCTCAGATGTTGATGGAAAATGTCTAGTGTTTTCCTGTACCACAGTTCAGTCTGACTATAAGTCAGCAAAGGTGAAAGCCTGGTCTTGTGAGACAAGACTTTAGGTCTCCCAGGCTTTAGATATTTCTTCAACTGCATGCTACCGATACTCAGAAGTCTGAGCGAAACAAACACTCTCCAAACTAGGTGAAGGGGACTCAATATCTTTTACAACACAGTGCTCATATTATGACATAGGGTTGTAGAAACCTGATTTCTTAATGATTATCTACTGTTTAACATCACCCTCCAACTAGATCTGTTCTTGAGATGGTCAGGCACATGGGGATATATTCCCTGTGCTCAGACTTAACTCTTGAGGTGCAATTGCAACTATAGGAATGCTATAAAGTGGACACTAATTCAGATGATTTCTTTCTGTGAACCAAGATGTTTTTTAGTTCTTACATAACTTGACAAAATTCTGTGGGGAATGAAGTTAAAAATGACGTTGTTTTACTTTTTTTCTAAATTGATTTTATTGTGTTTTACATTTTTCTCTGCTCCTCTCTCTTTCTCTTCCCTCCCTTTCAGCCCTCTCCCATGGTGCCCATGCTCCCAATTTACTCAGATATTGTCCTTTTCTACTACCCGTGTCGATTAGATCCATGTCTGTCTCTCTTAGGGTCCTAATTGTTGTCTAGTTCTCTGGGATGATAAATTGTAAGATGGTTTTCTTTGCTTTATGTCTAAAAGCCACATATGAGTGAGTAATATGATATTTGTCTTTCTGGGTCTGGGTTACCTCACTCAATATGTTTTCTAGATCCATCCATGTACCTGCAAATTTCATGATGTCATTATTTTTTCTACTGTATAGTACTCCATTGTATAAAAGTACTACAGTTTCCCTACCCATTTTTCTGTCGAGGGGCATTTAGGTTGTTTACAAGTTCTGGCTATGACAAACAGTGCTACTATGAACATAGTTGAGCATATGTCCTTATGGTGTGATTGAGCATCCTTTGGGTATATACCAAAAAGTGCTATTGCTGGGTCTTGAGGAAGACTGTTTTCTAATTTTCTGAGAAAACTCCATACTGACATGGAAAGTGGCTGTATCAATTTGCACTCCCATCAGCAATGCAGGAGTATTCCCTTTATGCCATGTCCTCTCCAGCATAAATTATCATCAGTGTTTTTGATCTTGGCCATTCTTACAGGTGTAAGATAGAATCT
>NW_004953705.1:0-1293 GCF_000317375.1 Microtus ochrogaster
GCCAAGCCTGATGATCCGAGTCCAATCCCTAGAGCCCATGTAGTGGTTGGAGAGAAGCAACTCTATAAGCTGCCCTCTGACCTCCACATGCATCCACCCCCCCCCCCCCCCCACACACACACAAATAAATGCTTTTTAAAAAGAAAGGAGTCCATCTTCCATCTGGGCGCTGCGGGAGGTAGACCCACGAGGATCTTGAGTTCAAGGGCATTCTGACCCTAATGTGAGTTCCCTGCCTGCCTGTACCTCAGAGTGAGACGCTGTCTCAAGATAAATAAAAGAGGAAGCAGGGAGACCGTCAACTAGGGACCGCCCTTCTCCGTCCCCTTGACCCATCTCTGCTCACCTCCAAGGCACGCGGAGACCTTGCCTCCACCTGCTGTCCCCACCCTGAGAGCCTCCTCCAGTATCCTGGCTTTAAACATCATTTAGCGGCTGGTAACTTCCAAATATATATCCCAGCCTGCATCTTTTTCTGAATTCCATTGCTATTGTCTCCTAAGGCTGACTCACAGCCACCCCTAACAATCAGGCTCCGCTTGCCAACTCTCCCAGTCCAGAGCTGGCCCATTTTCCTGTAGACATTCCGGTTTGGGCTCTCAAACTCTCTGTCCTGCATCCGGAGCGCAGTGGCGGCTCACCCAACATGGCCGCCAGTGGGCCCTCTCCTCCAGGAGCTGGCCCAGCAGGCTCAGTGTGCGCGCGTGCGCTTGGCACTCGAAGACTAGGGGGCCACAGTGTCTGCACCTCTCATCCCACGAGTCTCACAGATGCAGGCCTCTGCTTCTTGACACTTGCATGCTCACCTTGCCTCTCCAGATGTGGGGATGTAATGGCACATTCCAGGAGGGTCTAGCTGAAGGCTCAAGTCCCGGAGACAACTGCCATCCATCGTGCTAATATGAACCCTCCTCTGGGCTTGATTGTTCTTAGGACCCATGAAAGTCCTGGTGGGGACCTCTGTAAAAAGCATCCCGGCTCCTGACCTACATGGCTCTCATTTGTTTTTCTGATTGGCTTGTTTTATTTAAAAATTTTTTTAAAGCCGGGCGATGGTGGCTCAGGCCTTTAATCCCAGCACTCGGGAGGCAGAGGCAGGCGGATCTCTGTGAGTTCGAGACCAGCCTGGTCTACAGAGCTAGTGCCAGCTTCCAGGACAGGCTCCAAAGCTACAGAGAAACCCTGTCTTGAAAAACCAAAAAAAAAAAAAAAATTTAATATATTTATTAATTTAATGTATTCATTTTTGAGAGAGGGCCTCACTCTATAGCTCTGGATAGCCTGGAACTCTAT
>NW_004953706.1:0-1293 GCF_000317375.1 Microtus ochrogaster
GGAGATGCCTTTTAAACCCAAACTGCAGTGTCTGCTGAAGGGCATTGGGAAACTAAGACCCCAGCTTTGTTATGATTTCCACACTGACAAATAGTCTTGTGCTACCTGTTGTAGCAGGCAGCTGGGTTGCCTGAGCTCTGGCCCTTAGGGACCAAGATAGGTAGTCTGTCAACCCCAGGAACTGCTAGGATGGGGGTAATGAGACAATGGTAGCTGCATTGTAACTTGTGGTGGCTCATCACTAAAATAACTGTAGTCCCATGGTTTCCAGCTCACTCTAGTTTACTAACAGCGATCCACTGTTGGAGTTGATGTGAGTTAAGAAATGAAAAGAACATGGTAAGGTATCTGAATTAGAGTTCCTCACAGTGGTCTCTGTGTTCTGTAAACAACACAGCATATTTCATTTGCACAGATCTTCTAGTTCTGAGGAGAGGGAGATGGAAGAAAGGGCCTGGAAGCATTTATTATTGAGAACCAAAGAAGAAGTCTGTATGTTACCCAGTTTCAGGCAAGGGTATTGCAGTGCAGCACGGTTGTGCCCCTGAATTGTACATCTCTGTAGCACTGTTTTCTTCTGTTCTGTTTGTACATGCAACTCACTGGGCACGGGATTCTGTAGCTAGAGTATTCACAGGAGTATAAAGCCAGATTGCTGCTTGTAGTGCCAGCAGTGTTATTGGTGAGTCAGGAAAATCAGGAATTTGCTTTTCTACGTAGTGAAGGAGTTACCTATTTCAAACAAACGAACAAAACATGAATGTAAAGTCCCTCTTCATACATCACATAGTGTTCTTTTATATATATATATTTATTTATTATGTTTACAATATTCTGTCTGTGTGTATGCCTTCAGGCCAGAAGAGGGCACCAGGCCCCATTACAGATAGTTGTAAGCCACCATGTGGTTGCTGGGAATTGAACTCAGGACCTTTGGAAGAGCAGGCAATGCTCTTAACCACTGAGCCATCTCTCCAGCCCCCACATAGTGTTCTTGAAAGCCTGAAACAGATGGGTGAAGTGTGCCAGCTACTGAGTCTGTGGCTTGTGCTCCCCTGGTGTCAGGCTCAGGATTCTGTGACCATTTGCCTTTTTTTTTTTTATATGAACAGTGTGTCTTCCTTCCTGTTGTTATCAGATCTGTGCCGTTCTCCAGCTGCCCAACAATTCTTAGAGCAGCTTTTGTTTCCAGGGCTGAGTCTGGCTGCAAGTTCCAGGACCCAGATGGGAACTATATCAGAGCATCAATAGCCTTGCTGAAAAGAGCAAGAGAGGGCTGGAGAGATGGCTCAG
>NW_004953707.1:0-1293 GCF_000317375.1 Microtus ochrogaster
AAAAAAAAACCATTTAATAACATTCTATCATATGAACATACCTCCTTAACATGCGGAGGTCAGAGGGCAACTTTGCGGAGCTGGTTCTCTCCTTCTGTGTGTCTGTGGGCTACAGCACCTTTACCTGCTGAGCCATCTCTCACCATCCTTAGCGTGTGCTTTTAAGAGTTCTTTGAATATTTCGGGTAATAACCTTTATCAGAGAGGTCTTTTGCAAAATATCCCACTCGGAAGCTTATCTTCTCATTTTCAACGGTATCATTCAGAGAACAGATGGGGTGGTGGTTGTTGTTTTAATCAAGCCTGGCTCATGTTTTCAGGGATTATGTGTTTGTTGGTGATACAGTTTCACATTTTACAGGCAGGCCTATGACTTGTTTGTGCTCATTTTGTGGTAGGTTAAGGTCTTCGGGTGTCTAGTTGCCTCTGTTTACTGATAAAACTATCCTGCCTCCAGTGAGCTGCTTCTGCTTCTTTGCCAAGTCAGTTTCTTTCTGGGCTTTCAGTTAGTTTTCTTCCTTTGTTTCATCGACAGTTTCAACAATAATGCATTGTGCTATCAGAGTAATTTGTGATAAATCTTAAAAGCTGGTCCTGTCAGCTGTTTGGCTTTATTTTCCCCAGGATTGTACTGGGTGCATGCTAGACTTCGTGCCGTTCCTTATAAACATTAGAATCTGTTTGTCAGTATCCACACAGAACCCCCCTAGGTAAACTAGTTATTAAAATGGGAGGCAATTGTAGGTGATTACATGAAGCAATGCAGAGAGATCCCTTGCATGCGGTGTCCAGTTTATCCGGATGGTACCTCTTGCAGAACGATAGTAGTGCACAGTTACTCCAGCCATGGTCTAGTACAGTCAAGGTCCCTTTCCACCACTCTCGTAGTGCCCCTTTTATATATCCATCTCCCATAGCCTATTGTCCTTTCTGTACCATTTTAGGTCAGCAACATTGCATAAGTGGAGCCAATCAGTATGTAACGTTTGGGGCTCGCTTTTCCAATCAGAACAGTTATCTGGAGAGTCAGGTAGGTTGTTTGATAGCATATTCTTTTTTTTCCTGGCTATTATTGAATAACACGGATGTGAAAAGGATATTTTAACCTCTGAAGGAGTCATCCAGGGTTGTTTTTTATTATGCGGAAAACTACCATAAACATTTGTGTAAGGGTTTTTATATTGAGATACATTTTCATTTCTCAGAGATAAATACCGAGAGGTAAATTGCTATAAAACATTTGAATATTTGGTATTTAAGAAACTACTAAACCATTTTCCGTAATGACTGTGC
>NW_004953708.1:0-1292 GCF_000317375.1 Microtus ochrogaster
CAAAGTTCTTCTATAACATTGGGGCATAGATTTTCAGCCTACAGGCCCATAGTATCTGGCAGACTTTTCCATGAAGCAGGAAATTTGGAAGACTGTTTTGCCTATATTGGCAGTTTGTCAGTCTTTAGAGTCCTGAGTCTTACAGACTCTTTCCTGAAGCAGGAACCCTGAAGGACTTTCTCACCATCCTTAGGCAAGTTCAGCAGTCATTTTTCTATGGGTCCTGTATGTCCAGTTTATACAGCATACTGTCAAGCAGTCCAGACAAGAGCAGTTTCTTCCCCAAATGGCTAGCCTTATCACATTGAAAGTAAATTCCATAATGATTTTCTTCAATGCCCATCAACCTCTCTGAAGTAATTGGTGCTGCCAGAAGCAGACATGTTTCACTGTTGAGAAAAGTCTGAGTTCTTAAAACATTTTAAATGCCATATTCTATAGGTCTTTGAAGTATTGAAGATTATCTAGCTAAAATATATCTCTGTATATCTAGAAAACCTAACTATCATGACTACAAGTTTGACTATTATAAATGACTATCTATTAATCTAGAATTCTAATTATACATTAAATTTTAATGATCTATATAAATATAATAACTTAAGAGCAGAAATACATATACACAGTGTAACAAAATCAACCTTAAATTTGTATCAATAGGCCAAGATCCATACCAATGCAGAGCAGTCATTTCTATATCATATTCCTCCTTTTTTTATAAATTGACTGTGACCATTTTATAATCAACTCTTTTAAAATGAAAATAAACATTTATAAACAATAATTCATGGAATGTGGGTGTAGTTTCTCCAAATTGTTTTCTGATATTTGTTGGGCAAAGTATTTTTATGGTTCATAGAGACCTTTCCAGAGGTCTTGTTCCATCAAACCACATTAGCCTGGAAGAAATCCATAAGTTCTCATCGTCTCTGGACACAAAAGCAGAACCTCTTTTCCAAATTACAACAAACTTGGAGTCAAATTTTGGAGTCAAGATACCTTTAAAATATATATGTTGGTTTGGCTTAGCAGTCCCCAGAAAAATGTCTCTCTACAGTTAGCTCATTAACAGTCAAAAAACAAAACACAATAGCATATATAATCCAGACTCTTTGTATATTTTTTATGTTTATTGGCTTTTTATTCTCTATTACTTTTTTAATGTTTATTATCTTTATTCCTTTAATCTATGACTGCCTATATTCTTTCTTTTCTTTCTCTTAAGCCCATGCACATTTATCCATCACTGTGACTCATTCAGAGGTCTTTTTCATCTAAATATGTCTTATTAT
>NW_004953709.1:0-1292 GCF_000317375.1 Microtus ochrogaster
TTCTAAGTGCTATTTGCATTTTCATTTCAAATTTTAGGAAACAATTCTCATTGAGAAACTAAATTTGATTGTTCTTCCTTTAAATTTCTTGGCAATATAAAAGAGAGGAATGGGTAAAAATGCTCATATAGATAGATTTTGAGCTGTTATCAGGACTTGTGAACATCTATTGAAAGACCCCCGCCCAGCTTGTTAAACAACTTAGCACCTGTAACACCATTTTGCAAGGCTTGTACTGAATATTCAGGGTTTTAACAAAGGGCAGTTTAGAAGCTGCCAAAACGAGATAGAGACACCTGTGGCTGGGCCGGGGGAGGAACGGTGAATACCGAGAAAGACACCCTGTCTGCCGAAGACAAGAGCCAAGGCAGCCCATATCTGAATTCTCGGGAACCAGGGACCTTGTCCTGACTTGAACTTGGCCATATTCAAACTGACCAATGAAAACCCTGTAACTATGTATCTCGCTTCTGCTCCCTTTACCCTATAAAAACCCGCTACCCCAGCCTGACAGCGCTCCAGTCCTCCGAGAGACTTGGACGCCCCAGATACCTGTGTATCTGAATAAACCTCTTGCTGTTTGCATCCACACAAGTGGTCTCACTGTTCCTTGGGAAGGGTCTCCCCAGACTGAAAGACACTCTCAGAGGGTCTTTCACTATTTTGTCAGACAGTCTGCATTAGATGAAGGTGGAATGGGGGGAAGACACAAAGGAAGCTGTTGTTTCTGTTTTCAATTATTATTTGGTGAATTTGTGAAAGTTCACATAAAATTTCTAAGAGAACATAGCAGAATTTTAGAATACAGAAATTGATGGTTTATTGTGATTCAGTTCAGTAATTCGAGATCATGCAAATCTTTATCAATCTTCATAAATGTACTTAATATCATTTTTTTTTGTGAACTAAGTTTAGTTTGTCTACCCAGTGAAGATGGAATGAGAACCTAAACATGAAACAGAAAGACCTACTGGTTGTTGGCAGAGTGGGTTCTAGAATTTCTGCTTCACATTTTATGATGGGGTGCATTGTGGGGATCAAAAACCTATGACCAGGACTTCATATTTCACATGTTAAGGAATTAGAGGGTTTATAGACCTTTGAAACATAAAATATACATTTGAGCCATGAAAACTTAAAACCTTTTTTTTTACTTGGATAATCCATATTTTGCATCTAGATACAGTTAGTCCAATCACTGATTCTATGGCCAACATTTGTCTGGATATCAATTTTATCTAAACAAAGTCAAGAAAAACTAGTGTGTAAAACTTAGAAAGGTCCACACCTGC
>NW_004953710.1:0-1292 GCF_000317375.1 Microtus ochrogaster
GTCAGGGCCCCTGCCTGTGCTGGCACGGGAGGTCAGGACCCCTGCCTGTGGTGCTGCCACAGGAGGTCAGGGCCTCTGCTGTGCTGGCACGGGAAGTCAGGACCCCTGCCTGTGCTGGCACAGGAGGTCAGGGTCCCCCTCTGCTGTGCTGACTCGGGAGGTCAGGGCCCCTGCCTGTGGTGCTGACACGGAGGTCAGGGCCCCTGCCTGTGGTAACACGGGAGGTCAGGGTCCCCCTCTGCTGTGCTGACACGGGAGGTCAGAGCCCCCGCCTGTGGTAACACGGGAGGTCAGGGTCTTCTAGCAGAGAGCACAAGGGTCATGATGTTTGCCTGCTACCTGAAGGACTTCCCCAGAGGGTGTAACTCTCTGGAGCCTGGCAGCTGGAAGCAGACCCACTCTTGAGTAAGGCACTATCTCCCTCTCACCCGCCAGCCCTCGGGGCAGACCTGGAAGGAGCTCTCCTTGAACTGCAGCAGGTCGGGGCGGTCACTGTGTAGGTGGTAGGTCCTCCGAGAAGGATAGGGGTTGGTGTAGGTGATCCGCTTGCTGGCACCCTTCCCTTCCCCCGCCGCCATGGTGATCTCAAAGGCCTAGGGAGGGAGTGGATAAGAAACACATGGCTGCTGGCCCAGCCTGAGTAGTCTGAGCGCAAACTGTTCCACCTGGCCACAGGCCAGCCATCCAGAACCATCCCAGAGGGCCCTGCCCCACCTCAGTCTCACAGAGCCTGGATCTGGGTAGCTGAGTCCCAGGGCCGGGTAATACCATCACCCACAAGACACAGCGGAGGCCCTAAGGTGGTATAGCCCCCCACCTGGCCCCACTGTTTATACAGACCTTGGAAATGAGTGGCTGGCGGCAGGAAAGGCACACGAGCCATGATGCCACCAGCTGGTGGTAGTCCATGTCCACCAGGTTGAGATGGACAAAGCGGCTGCCGGCCCTCCTTGGCCTCACGCCCACATGAAGGTCCTGGACCCCGTGAGGCGGCAACATGAAGACACCTGCAGGATCTGTCTTCAGGGACAAAGAAGAGGTCAAGGCACGGCCCTCTTGCGGTGATACGGTTCCTGAGGGTCATCTCTTAATAATCTTGAAGGCTTTTGGGGTACATTTTGGCCCCTCATCCTCAACATCACATCCAGCAAGAGGCATTTTCACAAAAGGCAGCTCAGCCCGTAAAAGCTGCCACCAGCCACCTGGCGCTGCAGCCACCATTCCTAGGCCTCTGCAGGCTGGGCAGTGATGGGCTCAGAGAAGCAAAGAGACCCCCAACTCCGCCTCCGAGA
>NW_004953711.1:0-1291 GCF_000317375.1 Microtus ochrogaster
ACAACCTAGGGATACAGGGATCCTGTCTTAAAATAAAATTAGGATACATAACTCACTAAATAAATCTTTACTTGATTTCTCACCTCTGCCCATCCAGGTAAGTACAACATTGGGAACACATGTTCATGGTGTTCCGTGCTATGGCTTTATTTAATGTTTTGTTTTGTTTTGTTATACAGTTTAGCACTACAGGATGTTTTATTGATATATTCGTATATATGTACCTAAAGACTTCATCTGCTTGTTTATTTCACCATGTGTCTCAACGTCTTCTACCTGGCACCTCACACATGACAGAAAGGCAACAAAATTTGTTGACTAAACCAAAGAACTAAAACCATGAACCGGTAAGTGAAAAATGAGAACACGGGTGATTGTTTAAGAAGGCGTGTAGGTACAGAATGTGGCAGTGGGAAGTAACATCAGGATCATATTACCTGCAGGGAGGTTTAAAGGAAGGAATGAGGAAGGTAAAGCAGAAAAGACTTAATTTTTTATTAAAAAGATAAGACAGTATGTGATTATGATGATAGCAGTGGAGAGATGAAGACAGACAGATACCTGGAGCTTGCTAGCCAGTGAGCCTAACCTACTTGGTGAGCATCAGTTCTCAGTGAGAAAAACAATCTCAAAAGACAATGTGGGTGATGCCTGAGGAACGACATTAAAATGTTGACTCTGTTCTATACAGACACACATGTACATACATGAATGGACACTGTGGACACACATTCTAAAGTATTTTTTTTTAATCCCCAGATAGCAAGTAAGTAAGAAGTATAAATAATTATGACTTATTTATTTCAAAACAAAATATGAAGTCAAGCTAGTTTTAATCAGACTTGGTTTTATATATAAAGGATAAAAAATTTTAAATTGATTCAATTCCCTGGACCTGAATTTCATGCAGAAATCAGATCTCTACAAGAGAAAAAGAACATTCTGATGGGATTTTTCTTTCCAATAAAAAGCCTCCAGTGGGAATCAGGGGCGCATTAGGATTTCTCAGCACTTGAAAAGCAAAGGCGCAGCAGTAGACCTGCAGGTTGGCGCTAGCCTAGGCTACCAAAGCCTGGAAATCGTTCCCAAATAACAAGTCACAGCTTTCTTTATATGTTGATCCACATTCAGCGTTGGTGCTTCGCTCTAATCTTACACATGACCACATGATGGAAACCTTCAGTTAAAGAAAATTAAGATTTTAAATGCATTTCCTAATTTTCATCTTAGGGATAAAAGAAATATTTCTAGGAGATTTAATCATAGCTCCCACTCAGTTCTTTCAATAATC
>NW_004953712.1:0-1291 GCF_000317375.1 Microtus ochrogaster
GGCAAAAGGATCAGGAAATTACTACTAGCCTCTGCCACATAGCAAGTAGGAGGTCATCTGGGCTTCATAGAACCATACCAACACCTCCCTCCCAAATGCAAAAGAAGAATGCAGGAAGGAAAATCTCAGCTAGGTATGATGATGTGTGTCCGTAGACCCCAGGAAACCTCAGCCAGGCATGGTGATGCGTGGTAGACCCTGGAAAGTCTCAGCCAGGCATGGTAATGCGTGGTAGACCCTGGAAAGTCTCAGCCAGGTATGGTGATGTGTGCCTGTACACCCCGAAGTTTGGATGCTGAAAATCACTATAGTTCTTAAGTTAAGGACCAGTCACAGGGAGCCTCTGAAAGAGTCGGACGGTCTCATTCTCATCCTATTCTCAAGCCTCCCAATTACCCTCCCTGGAGGCAAGAAATACAGTAGGTTCTTATAAATCCTTACAGAGTTACTTTACGTATGATACAAACACATAATACCCATACCCTCAGCATCTCTTGGGGGTCGCTTCTTTCAGGCCAGTGAGTAAGTTTTCTCAATGGGGGAGTGGGAAAAGTATACATATGGCTGGGTAGGTGCATGCATTCACGTGTTTATATATTACTCTCTACCTTATGCCCTTGAGACACTGTCTGTCACTGAACCTACAGCTAGGACAGAGGCCAGCAAGCCCCCTCGCTCCTGTTTCTGCCCACCCCAGCACTAGAATTACTAGTGCACAACCCCAACAGCTTTTTACATGGCTGTTGGGGTTTGAACTCAGGTTTTTACAGCAAATGCTTTTACCCACTAAACCAGTGGTCCTCAACCTGTGAGTCACGACTCCATAGGGGTCACATATCAGATATTTAGACTGAGAGAGTTCTAAGAAGAAAGGGGGTGGGGGTTGCCAGCCTAGTGCAGAGGAAACAGGACATAGAAGAGGAAAGGTAAAAGCCACAAACCACGCAGCGGCATGTAGACAAATAGAAATGGGTTAATTTAAGTTATAAGAGCTAGTTAGAAACAAGCCTAAGCTCAGGTCAAGTATTCATAATTTGTCATATTTGGGAGCTGGCTGGCAGGACAGAGAAAAAGATTCATTACAATGCCATACACTAAGAAAAGTGACACTAGAGGAGAATTATGAGTTCCGGGACAACACGGGAAACATGGTTGAGATCCTGTCTCCCAAAAAAAGGAAATGGTGGTGAGGGAGGCAGAGGAGCAGGGTGGGGAGGGAGGACATACACACACTAGGGATGAAGAAGCTGGATATACTAATATCAGCAACTGAGGGCAAAAGGATCAGGAA
>NW_004953713.1:0-1291 GCF_000317375.1 Microtus ochrogaster
AAAAAAAAAAAAAAAAAGAACTAAAAGAATACAATAGTAGGTTAGTAAATTCACCAATAATGGGAGCAGAGGACACAACCAGCATACTCTAAAAAAATAAACCAAATATGCAAAAGACTCAAACCCAACTAATCAAAGTTATCTGAAACTTTAAACAGGCAAAAGTATTATCAACATCTTTAGCTAACTTTTGAATCTGACAGTGGGAAAAGAATAACTGTTATTCTTCACATTAGTTTTTAGGTTTTTTTTTTAATGCACATGAATGTCTGGCAGGCATACGTGCATGTACACCATGTACATGCCTGGTGCCAGAAGAATCCAGAAGAGGGTACTGGATCCCAAGAACTGGAATTACAGACAGTTGTGAGCCACCACATGGATGCTGGGGGCCAAACCTGGGTCGTCTGCAAGAGCAACAAGTACTCTAAACTGCTGAGCCATCGCTCCAGCTCCATCTTTTTCTAAACAGCTACCTCTTCAATAAATAAATCTCTGTCAGGCCAGTGACTAAATCAATGTGTACAAGCCCAGTACATTCAAGTTTCAGCATCACTATTAAATGGCTTGTGGTCCTCAACTTGGATGACATTTTACTTTTTGTATGATTGTTATCTGATTTAAAAATGGTTATACTTTTTAAATATATATATGTGTATGTATGTACACACACACATATAGCAGGGTTTAATATTCTACTGTTGAAAACCTAATCCTGGAAATGAAATACACAATTCATTACTATTTTATCTCACAAACCATGTAGGAAAAATTTATAAGACACATCTAACTTTGTCTTAATTTTAATTAAGATACACAGACATTAGGAAATAACCTATTTACTCAAATTTTACTGCCAGGTATGCATGCCTATAATATGAAACCGGGCGAGTTTGGACAAGAAGATCAAAGCACAAGTAGACCTACTGGATTATGTGGTGAGTTGCAGACTAGCTTGGAATACAGAACAAGACCTTCTGATGGCAATATAGCAATTAACATGTAAGAACCCCTTGGATTATGTCAGGGAGCATGAATTAAGAACTGTTATACTTGAGCCAGGCAGTGGTGGCGCACGCCTTTAATCCCAGCACTCAGGAGGCAGAGGCAGGCAGATCTCTGTGAGTTTGAGGCCAGCCTGGTCTACAAGAGCTAGTTCCAGGACTGGCTCCAAAACCACAGAGAAACCCTGTCTTGAAAAACCAAAAACCAAAGCCAAAAACATTCATCTTTGATAAATAATATCTTAAATTGGTTAAAATAGTTTTCAATTGTTATAAATCATTCATAT
>NW_004953714.1:0-1290 GCF_000317375.1 Microtus ochrogaster
AAATAAAAGGATATTAAATAACAATGTTTCATTTTATTCAACATCTGATGATGTTGAACTTCTGTGACGTGTAAACATCTTTACTGTTTATCATTTTTACACTCAGAAGATGAGAAGAGAATACAAATACTTCGATTACAAATTTAACATTTACAAAATTACCTTATTGATAATAATACATAAGGGGATTATAGATGATTTTATGATTTTAATCCTGAGGTGGACCACAAGAAGGCTCAACAGAGCAGGTTTTTATTCAGCTTTCCTTTTAGGACAATGGTTCATTTGCTTCATAAATGTGGCAACTTATAATGACTCAGGCACTAAGTTCACACGTTCTGAACAGGAAAATGAGTCTTGAAAATGTCCAGTAAGGAAGCTGGGCTGTAGACTTAAGTATCGTCTTCTAATGAAAACATACTATTTTCTCCCTCGTTTGAGCTTTTTATCCTTTTGACATCTACAGAAACCCTTATAGCATAAGCTCCTGTGACTTTAATATAAATGGTAAGTTTATATAACACCACCAAACTGCTGTTCCCACTTGTCCAGATGGTTTTGCATATGAATTTTATAAAGTATTTGTGCAGCGTTGAGTAAATGCTAGACCAGCCAAGTTTCATTTGCTTTAGCTTCATCCCTCAGTCACGAATGACATAAAAGTCATCCTATATTTCCAAATACACAGTAAAGATTGACAAAGTAAAATAATTCAGCATCTAACATAGATCTTTGCACTGTACAATGTCTATATACTCTTGCTGGTATGGGCACTATAGAAGAGTTTTCATATAGTAGATTATTAAAATACTTCATACAAATAAGCCAAACTCATTAGTCCTAAATCTTTTTACAGTTGGGTGTAATAAATGCCACTTAATAGGCTCATTCTGAGTAAGCATTAACTAAGGAAAAACTTAATTCATTTTAGAGCAAAAGTCTTGACATTAAGATCATTTATTTTCTTCTAATTATTAATTTATTATGTTCTATTCCAAGTTTGGAATTTATCTTTGATAAAGTATCAGCCATTGAACATTACCAACCTATTTTAACTATCTTTTCCTTCAGAGTCTCTGGAGAAGCAAACATTTTGGCAGCCATATGCACTAGAAAAAAATCCTTTGAAAGCTGTTAACTTTATCCTTGGAAAACATCATGTACCACGCACACATACACACATGCATTCATATTCAGGCACATTCCTACAAATGCAAACATATGCACATATATTACTTTTGAAACACCCATAGATCACAGGTCAAATACTTCTCCCAAGAAGGCTTATAT
>NW_004953715.1:0-1290 GCF_000317375.1 Microtus ochrogaster
AAAACAGAAGTCTAACTTCTTGTCCCTGTCCCCAAGTTTACAGGAAGAAAATGGAAATTAAATAAATAATAAAGAAATTAGTATGGAGGACTGAAGGTCTAACTCAGTTCCTAGAGTATTTGCCTCGGCTTGTAACACACAGTACAGCTTCTTCCCACTATTGAGCATCTGCTGTTCGACCGTACCATAGCTCTGCAGGTAGGGTTTTTCTTCATTTCACAAGTGGGAAAACATGATGATAAAGTTTTGTCCAAAGTGCAGCTGGGGAATGGGTCAGTTAGTCAAACTATCCAAAATCACAGTGGCTTAAAACAAGCATTTATTCTTTCTTTGATGACTCTGAATTACCTGGATGGTTCTTATCTTGCCTGAGTTCATATATCTGCCTGCAGTCATCTGTGGGTTAGGTGACCCTTCCAGTCTTGATATTGACTGACTGTAGACTTGTCTGGCTGGCCTCAGCTGAGGTCACCGGCTTCTGTCTCACCTCCTCTAGCGCTCCAGCAAGTTCTCATGCATTGGCAGACAGCAGGACAGCAAGTCTTCCTATAAAGTTTCTATTGGCTAAGCTGGAAATGTAGCTCAATGCTAGACCACTTCTTGCCTAGCATATAAAAGACTCTTGAGTTTGTGCCCAAAACAAAACACTAAATCTTGGGGGGGGGGTTGTTGTTGTTGTTGTTTGTTTGTTGTTGTTGTTTTTCGAGACAGGGTTTCTCTGTAGCTTTGGAGCCTGTCCTGAAACTAAGTCTGTAGACCAGGCTGGCCTTGAACTCACAGAGATACACTGCCTCTGCCTCCTGAGTGCTGGGATTAAAGGTGTGCGCCACCACCACCTGGCTGTTTTCATTTTATTAATATCTCACTGGCTGGTTCAAAAGCTGAGCTCAGCATCAGAGGGGTGGAACTATTAAGTTATCGTGCAAATGAGATAGATATAGGACAGACCATGAGTAGGAATTGATTCTTGCCAGCTTTAATACCTAAATTGATAAAAAATAAACTTAAATGATCTGTTTTCTCTGGAAACAAAAGATTTTTACAAAGCCAGGTATGGTGGCACATGCCTGTACTTGGCACTTAGGAAGCAGAGGCAGAGGGGATCAGAAATTCAAGTCATCCTTAGCTATATAGTGGGTTCCAGGCCAGCCAGGGCTATATGAGAACCTGCGTGTGTGTGTGCACACATAAAAATTATATAATTAAATATTTATACATGTATATTCATATATTTAAGACAGGGTTTCTCTGTGTGACACCTCTGGGTGTCCTAGAGTTCGCTTTGTAGAC
>NW_004953716.1:0-1290 GCF_000317375.1 Microtus ochrogaster
TCTCTGTAGCTTTGAGGCCTGTCCTAGAACTAGCTCTTGTAGACCAGGCTGGCCTCGAACTCACAGAGATCCGCCTGCCTCTGCCCGCTGAGTGCCACAGTTAAAGGTGTGCACCCACCACCGCCCAGCATGAGGAACTTCTTACTGCCATTTTCTTCTTGTTCCAGGCTGGCCTTTCTTTGCCAGCGCCTGTCTAGTGACATCATTGCTTTCTTATCTCACTTCCCCATCCTGCATCCGAAGAGTTATGGGAGTCAACCCTGAGCAGATCATCCATAGGATGGCCAGTTTTGATTGGTTTGTGAAGATAGGTAAAAATGGAGGGGCCTGACGAGAGCGTTCTGTTTGTGGTCAGGATGGTATGTGGGTGAGAAGGTAATTAGAGGAATTATTTCCATTATGACGTCAGCTTGCTTTCACTCGGATAGTGGCTGCTCCCACGTGACCCACACTGTGGCTGGCCTTTCAGGAAGGCTGTAGTTGGGAGATGAGGTGCTTACTGTCTGAATGCAGCTCTGAACTCGGGTTCAATCCTGGGTGTGACTAAGCTACTTTGCCCCCAAATTACCTTCTAGTCTGAAATTTCGTCCTTTTAGTTTTTCTCTTCTGTCTTTTGGACACAATAAAATCTCTTGCAAATAAGTGGATCCTCTAAGAATTAATTTCTTTTTCCAAGCAAGGGCTCAAGAAATAAATAATATTGCTCATTCCCTTGATCCTTAAACATCGGAACTCAACAACAGGCTCTTATAAAGACTCTGTCTGCTTACGCACGGCTGTGATACTAAAGGTTGTCAGAGATTCCTCTCATCTAGTTTCTTTGTTATTTTGTCTTGTGTTCTTTTAATTTGAGTGTAAATGTACTAATATAATGTAAATTACAACGTCTTATGTAACCTAGATTTTTAAACTTCTATTTTGAATTAACACAGTTTTCTATGACATAAACACTTACATACATACATACATACATACATACATTTATGTATACAGCAATTTAATCAAAAACCTGAGAAAAATTTATATAGTTTTGTGTGTCATATATTAGTTGATTAAAATAATTTGTTTGTATTAAGGTTTAATTAAAAATTAGTACAGCCAGTATATTATCAAAATTTGTATTAGATTTCCACATATGTCATAATTTTTTTAAATTTGCTTTTTACCTTTATTATGTGTGTGTGTGTGTGTGTGTGTGTGTGTGTGTGCGTGCACGCAAGTGCGTGTGTCCGTGCGTGTGTCAGGGCATGTGCAGAGATGTCAGAGGATGGCTTTCAGGAGGCTGCCCGT
>NW_004953717.1:0-1289 GCF_000317375.1 Microtus ochrogaster
TGAGAGCTGTCTTCTCCTGTTTTATAATACTCTCCGGGGCTGAGGATTAAAGGCGTGCACCACCATGATTAAAGACGTGTACCACTCGCCGGGCGGTGGTGGCGCATGCCTTTAATCCCAGCACTCGGGAGGCAGAGGCAGGCGGATCTCTGTGAGTTCCAGATCCAGACCAGCCTGGTCTACAGAGCTAGTTCCAGGACAGGCTCCAAAGCCACAGAGAAACCCTGTCTCGAAAAAAACAAAAACAAAAACAAAAAAAAAAAAAACCAGCCTGGGTTGTTTGGGGATTCACATGGGACCCCTTTGGCTAACAACTCAATTATAAGTAACCCCAATCCTGGAATTGGAAGTTTCATTTGGTGACAAGGGACAGCCATCTGGGGCTCTGTCTCCTCCATTAGTTGGCGATTTCATTTATATCACCATATATATATACACATATATATGTATATATATATTTTAGGAAGCTTCTACTATATTGTTTCCAAACTACCCCTCAAATGGCCCTTAATTTGAGCTGTCTCTCCTTGTATTCCCTCCCTCATCCCTCTCTTTCCCTTTCCCACTCAACCCTCCCATTCCAGCCCCGACCCCACCCAACCACAACTGTCTATTCTTTGCCGTTTCCTGAGGAGATCTATCTATCTCCCCAGTCCTTCACTCTAAACCTAACCTTTGTGGTTCTACAGGCTGTAGCTTAGTTGTCATTGACTTAATATCTAATATTCATATATATGCGGTCTGGGTTACCTCCCACAGAATGACTTTTTCTGCCCATTTGTCTGTGAATTTCATCTTCTATAAACAGCTGAGTAATAATAGTCCATTGTGTAAATGGGCTGCATTTTGTTTATCCGTTCTTCTGCCGAGGGCATCTAGGTGGTTTCCAGTTTCTGGCTATTATGAAGAGAGCAGCAATGAACATGATTGAGCAAGTGTTTCTGTGGGAGGATGAAATGTCCTTTGGGTATATGCCCAAGAGTGACATAGCTGGGTCTTGAGGTAGATCAATTCAATTTTCCTGAAGAAACTGCTACACTGATTTCCAAAGTGACTGTACAAATTTGCACTCTTAGCAGCAATGGATGAGCGTTCCCCTTGCTCCACATCCTCACCAGCATGAGCTGTCACTTGTTTTATTGACCTTAGCCATTCTGATAGATATAAGATGAAATCTCCAAATAGTTTGGATTTACATTGCAAGTATGTCCTTGTGGTTCTTTAAATCTCCTTGGTGTCTGTTGTTATGTCCCCCTTTTCATTTCTTTTTTTTTTTTTTTTTTTTTTTT
>NW_004953718.1:0-1289 GCF_000317375.1 Microtus ochrogaster
GCGTGCCCTTCCCCGCCTCGTGCCAGCTGTGCCGGTCCCCGCTGCTGCCTCGCCGGACCCCTCTGGACCCCGCCGCTTGCCTCTGCCTCCACGCCTGTCCCCTCCGCTTGCTTCTGTAGCCGCCGGTCCCCCAGAGCCTATTTTTGATTGCAGCGCTGTGTCGCTCCGCCGCCGACGCGACTGCGCCGCTGGTCCGCCGCCGCCGCGACTCGCCAATCAGCTTTTTATTGATAACGAGAACAACACATCTTTGCAGTGTACAGGATTACTCCACAGCAGATGTCTCTGTGTCCTTCAGCCCAAATGTAATGCATCTTCAGCCATAAAAACGTAACCAAAGTTAACAGCAATAACCTGTGTTGTTTCGAAGACTATTGGGTCCTCCCTGACCATTAACTTACAGGGAGGTATCCCAGGCCTTGTATCATAATTTTTTTATTTAATAACCTGTCTTCTGATAGTGGCATTGTCCACTCACGTAGATGGACAGTGAATGGCATGCAAGGAGAGAGAAAACAACCTAAGGTAATTTGGCTTCTTATACTTAGTATCTCTGTAAACATGAGTAGTATAATCCTTATCATTATAGAGTTAGGCCTGCATAGTATGGGTTGATAAGCAATGATCCACAGGTCAATGCTATCTACTGTAAATTTTATTCTAGCAGATCATATTCTGTTCTGCTTTATTTCATTTCATTATTGGAATGAAACTATTATCATCTGTGTTTGAATACCACAGCTGCTTCTTGGGCTGTGGTGGAATTACTGAATCACTACAATCAACACATTAATAATCTTTAAACCTAAAAAGTTAAGCCTCTGTTCATTTACAATGCAAGTTTGCTGATCCCTCCCCCCTTGCAGGTCCTTGGGATTCTCGAAATTTCTTTTTCTCTTCAGTTTTTCTTTCTTTCATTTTCCTAATAAAGTATTCAATGTTTATAGTCTTCGTGAAGGACATAAATTAATTACACACTTGCTGATGCAGAAACACATGTTTTACCTCAAAGAGAGTAAAGCCACGTGTGAGTAAGCATGGCCCAACATCAGAGATTCATGCTTTGAAGCAGTTCCACTGGGGAAGGGTTTACATGAGATTATTTACTGGGTATGGAACAAAGAACGTTGGAAACCACAGCATGTTCTATTTATTTATTTATTAAAGATTTCTGCCTCCTCCCTGCCACCACCTCCCATTTCTCTCCCCCTCCCCCAATCAAGTCACCCTCCCTAGTCAGCCCAAAGAGCAATCAGGGTTCCCTGCCCTGTGGGAAGTCCAAGGACCAC
>NW_004953719.1:0-1289 GCF_000317375.1 Microtus ochrogaster
AATGGCGAGTTTTGCACACACTTGTTATGATGGTTGCAGTAACTGATTGTTTTGAGCACTTAATGCTCCTATTTCATTTGTTCCCCTAAACCTAAAGTACCATGGCCTGTTTTTTGTAAAAAAAAAAAAAAAATTAGGCATTTCATTTTCATAGCACTCTCTCCCAAGGAGTTGCTTTGGGAAAACATGAAATGGACTCAATGGACTCTATGTTTAAGCATTAAGTTGCCATCAATCTCAGAAGTCACCATATTTTGGTGCCTTGAAGCTATGTTTTGATGATGTGTCCACATGCATATGTTGAAACTCTTTATACTCAAGGGTATTTCTGAGTCATTTTATAGGGCACT
Organism: Microtus ochrogaster; assembly: GCF_000317375.1. Classification (NCBI taxonomy): domain Eukaryota; kingdom Metazoa; phylum Chordata; class Mammalia; order Rodentia; family Cricetidae; genus Microtus; species Microtus ochrogaster. The sequence continues at coordinate 351 of NW_004953719.1, forward strand.
GGAGAGCAACATTGTCCCCTCAGCTTTGATTCATCTGAACAACAGCTAAAAGTTCCAAATTTCAGGGTTTCTGATTGGCAAACTCTGGCACAAACACTTTCTTTTTCTAACTTCCACCTACCTTGGGATTCACCACAGAGGTGAAACTCATTAAGAGGGAAATAAACCTGCTGAACAGAAGCATGTCTATAAGGCCATTCTGAGGTGATCCTCTCAGCAAAGGCTGGGAGAGTTTTGCCCACACTCTTCCCAGCAGACAACTTGCCCCATATATACTAGTAAACAGGATTAATAGCCTGAAAACTAATATTTTTACATCTATATACATAGCATGTTATATGCAGTGTATTTGTAAGTATGTGTGATATCAGATACATATGTGCCAGTGTGTAGGTGTGGTGATTGGAGTACAGACTTGGGTGTTGACCCTCATCTTCAGCCTTAATTATATGGACGAATCTCATTCATGAATGCAAGCCCCAGGCTAGCAATCCAGGAAAGCCATCCAGAAAATGTGAGGGGATGCTCTGTCTCCACCTGCAATCTCACCAAAGCTCACCAGGATTTTAGAAGCACACAAGACCAACAGGCCTCATGTGGACCCTGGGCATCCATCTCCCATTCTCCCATTTACACAGCCAGCACTTTAGAATCACTGCCACACACAGGGAGTCCTAACAGCATTGCACACTGAATCTGAGGCATAATTCAGCTTTCATTAGCTAATAATCAAGAAGCTAAAATTGTCTTACACAGAGGAAAACATGGTGCCAGCTTCTGAACTTTATATTCTCTACATACTCATTGTATTTAAAATCCAGACATTCTTACCCGAGTGAGATTTGGTCTTGATTTCTTCCATTATCTACAGAATAGAAAGGCAAAATATGTTATAAGCAACTGTAGAAAAAAGAGCATTGAATGCCAAGGCCAATGCTT
>NW_004953720.1:0-1288 GCF_000317375.1 Microtus ochrogaster
CTGTGGTGTGTGTATATGTGGTATATATCTGTGGTGTGTGTATATGTGGTGTGTGTATATGTGGTATGTGTCTGTGGTGTGTGTATATGTGGTATGTGTCTGTGGTGTGTGTATATGTGGTATGTGTCTGTGGTGTGTGTATATGTGGTATGTATCTGTCGTGTGTGTGTATATGTGGTATATATCTGTGGTGTGTGTATATGTGGTATATACCTGTGGTATGTGTGTATATGTGGTACATATCTGTGGTGTGTGTATATGTAGTATATATCTGTGATGTGTGTGTGGTATATATCTGTGGTGTGTGTGTGTGTGTGTGGTATGTGTCTGTGGTGTGTGTATATGTGGTATATATCTGTGGTGTGTGTATATGTGGTATATATCTGTGGTGTGTGTATATGTGGTTTATATCTGTGGTGTGTGTGTATATGTGGTACATATCTGTGGTGTGTGTATATGTAGTATATATCTGTGATGTGTGTGTGGTATATATCTGTGGTGTGTGTGTGTATATGTGATATATGTGATATGTGTCTGTGTTGTGTGCATATGTGTAGTAAAAGGATCAGCAGGCTGCGTTCCCACCGCCCTGGCTTCCAGCTAGCTTTACCCAAAATAATTACACGGAAACTGTATTCATTTAAACACTGCCTGGCTCATTATATCTAGTCTCTTCTTGACTAACTCTCACATCTTAATTAACCCATTTAGACAAAAAGGGGAGATGTAGGGATAAGTCCCGCCCCTTAGGGGGCGTGTTCGCCTTGGGCTAATGTTTGCCTATAAATTTGGCGAGTGTGCTCCAAGCCACTGCTTCTGCTTTTCTGGTCTCCGCGGGAACGGTGGTTCTGTAAGTCTATTTCGCCATTAAAGCTGTATATATATTTTTACAATCTGTCTTCATTCGTTTACGCCGTTACAGTAGTTTCTTCATTTAACCAATGAAATCAACACAAAACAGAAGACCCTCATATATATGTGTGTATATATGGTATGTGTCTGTGGTGTGTGCGAGGTATATATGTGTATGTTTGCTGGGGTATTGTATGGTGTGATCTATAAATGTGTTAGTTTGTGCATGTGGTGGTGCCAAAGCTGTGTGTGGTGTGTTTCTCCATCTGTATGAATGGAGGTGGTGGTGATGACGGCATGTGTGCAAAGGTGTCTGGGTGTACATGTGAGAGCATGATTGTGTTAGGGTGTGTGGGTGTGAGCTTTGGGGGTGACGGCATGTGTGCAAAGGTGTCTGGGTGTACATGTGAGAGCATGATTGTGTTAGGGTGTGTGG
>NW_004953721.1:0-1288 GCF_000317375.1 Microtus ochrogaster
ATAGATAGATAGATAGATAGATGACAGATAGATGGATAGATAGATAGATAGATGATAGATAGATAGACAGACAAACAGACAGATAGATGATAGATAGATAGATAGATAGATAGATAGATAGATAGACAGATAGATGACAGATAGATAGATGATAGATAGATAGATAGATAGATAGATAGATAGATAGATAGATAGATGGATAGACGGATAGACAGACAGATAGATAGATAGACAGATAGATGATAGATAGATAGATACATAGATAGATAGATGGATAGATAGATGACAGATAGATAGATAGATGATAGATAGATAGACAGATAGACAGAGAGATAGACAGAGAGATAGACAGAGAGATAGACAGATAGATAATTTGAATTAAAAAGTCTCCAAACCTGCACTTGGCTTGTAGAAATAGGTTAACCATGGCGGAAATGATTTGAAATTATAGTGGGGGAAATTTGGGGGAAAGCTGTTGGACTGAACATCACTTGGGCTCAGGAATTTGGAATCAGCTTAGCAGGCTCCTCTGCAAATAAAACACTGCACTTGGACCCACCGCATCTTCGAATGGCATTTCCTGGATGACCTCCACCGGCTAGTTGGGGAGCTGCTGGTATCTGCTGTTTTGGTGGAGAACAGGGTCCTAGTCTGCCCCTGGAAGAAGAGAGCCATTGCAGTGGGAGAGCAGAGGCTCGTGTTGGTAAGGAGCCTCACCAGTGTCTAGCGCAGCCTCCTGGTCTAGGTGGGCAGCAGGCATTAGGACTGTCTCCTTTCTTTTTTCTTTCTTTCCTTTTCTTTTTCTGTTTTTCAAGACAGGGTTTCTCTGTGTAACAGCCCTAGCTGTTTTGGAACTAGCTCTTGTAGGCCAGGCTGGCCTTGAACTCACAGAGATCACCTGCCTCTGCCTCCCGAGTGCTGGGATTAAAGGTGTGCACCACCACCGCCCAGCAAGACTGAATATCCTAAAATTGTGGACCTTGGCCTGACTAAACAGCCATTGAGCCATCCAGCCATGTTCTGGGTCAACTGAGACAGATAATCACCTCATGGTGTTCTGAGGATGCTAGAGGCAAGCATATGATGATGGAGGGAATCAGTGCAGCCCTTTCCCTGGAGGAGTGTTCCAGAAATGTGCAAAACACTGTTAAGAACTCAGAGCTGGCCAGGCGGTGATGGCACAAACCTTTAATCCCAGCACTTAGGAGGCAGAGGAAGGCAGATCTCTGTGAGTTCAAGGCCAGCCTGTTATACAAGAGCAAAGTCCAGGACAGATATCAAAACTACA
>NW_004953722.1:0-1288 GCF_000317375.1 Microtus ochrogaster
TATATATATATATATATATCACTCCTGCACATTTCCACACACACACAGTGTATCTGCATCTATTTTGGAGAGTTCCCAGAGTGTTATAAAAATGTTTCTGAATTCAAGAGCTGTGTAAAAATTGGTGTACTGTTACTCTCCATTATACACGAGTCAGGTTTTTGATATGAAGCTATGTTTTATCAGACGAATACATTTTTTGTTTAAATCAAATTAAAGGAGTATTATGGAAACTTATTTAATTCTGTTCTCCTAATTTACATTTGCCTTCTTGCCAGAAGAATTGAGACAGGCTTACATGTTTTTAAATAAAAGAAAAAAATCAAATCATTGTAAATGCTTCTATGGTCAACTAGAAAAGCCAAAATATTAGCATCCACAAATTCAAAAAAAAAAAAAAGCTCGGCGATGGTGGCGCACGCCTTTAATCCCAGCACTCGGGAGGCAGAGGCAGGCGGATCTCTGTGAGTTCGAGGCCAGCCTGATCTACAAGAGCTAGTGCCAGGAAAGGAACCAAAAAGCTACGGAGAAACCCTGTCTCGAAAAAATCCAAAAAAAAATTTCTCTATACCCCATTTTATATTTCAAAAGAAAATGAACTCATTTTTATATGCACTGAATATTGAATAAAAATTATTTTCTCCCCATAATAATAAATGAATGCATGATAAATAAATAAAATGTATAAATTACAATCGTTATGAAGCAGGATTTAAAACATACATTAGCAATAAAAAAATATTGTTTATTCTTTAACTATAGGGTGAAAAAAAGCCATGGAGAAAAGAAAGAGTTGAAATGTACCTTCCAGCAGATAAGATAGGATTGCATCTTAGAGGAGGTTATGTCATCCCAACCCAGGATCCCGACGTAACAACAACAGCGAGGTAAAGTGAAGGACTATTGCATAACCTTAGGACTCCTAATGCTTTGTTTGTATGTCTGGTATCCTAGACTACAAGCTTTATGTATGCACCGACTCACATTTTTATAAACTTATAGCTCAATTGTCTGGCTTCTATTTTCTCCAACTATTTAGTGAGAGAATACAAGTGAGTACATCACTTACGTTAGCAGTTTCAGAGTTTGGTTTCCTGAAATTGATTATTTTTGCAACTGTTTCAGGACAGTGTTCTCAAAAATCAGTCATCATCCAGAATTTCCTCAACAAGAAACTCACACCTTATGGAATGTTTGCAACATATTCTGTTTATAACAGTTGCCAGGACCCTATAGCCTCAGAAGCAGCATCTTATGGTGATACACCATGTAATTGACCTCTTTTTTT
>NW_004953723.1:0-1288 GCF_000317375.1 Microtus ochrogaster
AAAAATTCCAGTTTTATGATGCCTAACAATAATCTGCTATATTCATAGATTTGTGTCTAGCCTAATAAATAGTCATTAGAAAGGCTTCATCCAGCAAAAGATGGAAAAAGATCAGTTTTTGTTTTGTACAGGGCCAGGTGCCATTTCAGACAGTTAACATCCAAAGAACATGCATGCGAGCTCTCAGTTCTTTCACTTGGATTTGTTAAAAGTAACAACAAAACCAATAAAATATACCCCAAAACATACATACAAACAAGACAACAAAAATGAAACCAAATAAAAGAACACCCACATAAAAACAAACAAACAAAAAACCCACAAACAAATAAAAAAAACTGTGCAGCCTATTAATATGTTAGTCAAATTATATGTTAGTCAACTACTCCTGAACATAAATCATGTCCTGGAGTGGTTGATATACCCAGTGTCACTATATTGAAGAAAAGTGATCTGCCTTTTGGGTGGTAGGGAGAGGTAGAGGATAGGTAATGACTTAGGGGAGAAGGATAATATGAAAAAATGTATTTAAGCTTAAAAATTGTTTTAAATAATAAAAATTTAATTTAAAAAAAGAAAGAAAATATAAAATTTGTATTTCATCTTCTTGACAAATAGAAGAACTTGCCAGAGCATCCAATCTACCCTAAACAAATACTCTTTAAAGGTCTAAATAAGTGTCTTAGGTTTCTGACAGAATCCCACAATCTTGGCATATTGATATACTGAGATTTCTATTGAAATTTAGTAGTTTACCTAATAGCTTCACAAAGCCACCTACATTGACCTTTCACTGACATACATTTCTGCCTTTATTGAGTGTCTAGAGTCTATGACATTGTCAGTTTTATTATTTCCTAGCCTCTAAAATAAATAGAAAATAGGCAATTGTGCGATTCTACTGCCAATGTAGATAAAAGAACCAATTGTTAGGGTTTTGGCCCCTGGTCACTGTTCTCTTTATAATAGTGTAAGTGCACGGAACAAAGAGAACAAAATAGAAACGTTGCTTGCCTATACTCACAAAACCTATCCCAATGACATAGTTCTTCTTGCAAACTATAACTAAGATTCCTAAAAAAGATCACACATGGGACCAGATATTCAAACTCCCGAAGCTACAGGGGATATTTATCATTGAAACTGTTATGACCTGATACTCAGGACAGAGCAAATTTAAGGTATTGCTTTGAAAATGTGGGGACTTAACAGAAGATATTTTGACATTCAGAGTTTGTGTTAATTCTGACTATATCATCTTGGGTTCTGACAGTCATATAATCTAGAT
>NW_004953724.1:0-1288 GCF_000317375.1 Microtus ochrogaster
TCTCTCTCTCTCTCTCTCTCTCTCTCTCTCTCTCCTTTTCTTTCTTTCCCCCTCCTCCCACTCCAAATCTGAATGAATCACTGCCTTCTCTGTTAATGCATTCTATGTTTGCCTGTCTGGTTATCACTGTCTTCTCCTCTACCTGTCATAAGCAAAGTCTTTGTCTCTTATCTACTGATGTCTAGCACATGGCTGGTATAGAATGCACACTCACATTCTTCAGATGTCTGTTATGTGCAGTTAGTTAATTATTGAGGTCTTCATAGAAACATCATATGATGACAGTCACAGAGAAGAGTCTCCACCCTGCGGTTTTTGACATCCATCCTTTCCACTGCTTGGTGTTTAGTAGTAAGTTCCTATCTGAGCTTTGGGAGTTGATGGGCCCAGCTCCAGCTTGCATAGAAGTAGAAGGTTCTGGGAGAAAGGAAAAGAAAAGAACAAGATACTAGAGGGTGTGACTTGGTGGTAGAGAATGTGTTTATATACTTCAAGGCCCTGGATTTGATCTCATAGCATCTCGGAATAAAATAAAAGCCATCGCAATACTGTGGAAAGCAAGAACCTATGTTGATTAAGTGGTGACTAAGGATGAAATCCAGGCCCTTACCACCCCAAAGACTCACACCGAGTCAGTAAAATCTATTATTTGATAGTTTTTTTTTTAAAAAATCTTTTATTTTTTAAAAAGAAAATAAACTATCATTTTTTTCATTTTATTTACCAATCCCAGTTCCCACACCTTCCTCTCCTCCCATTCCCTTCATCTGCCCCTCCATCTCCCACCTACTCCTCAGAGAGGGTAAGGCACATTGCTTTGGAAAAGGTTCAAGGCCCTCCCTACTATATCTAGGCTGAGCAAGGTATCCATCCAAAACAGAATAGGTTCCTTAAAGCCAGTACAAGCATTATGGATAAATCCTGGTGCCACTGTCAGTGGCCCCACAGTCTGCCCCAGCCATACAACTGTCACCCACATTCAGAGGGACTAGTTTGGTCCCATGCTTGTTCCTTCCATGTCTGGCTGGAGTTGGTGAGCTCCCATTAGCTCAGGTAAACTGTCTCAGTGGGTGAACCTATCATGGTCTTGACCTCTTTGCTCATATTCTCACTCCTCCCACTCTTCAACTGGACTTTGGGAGCTCGGCCCAGTGCTCTCCTGTAGGTCTTTGTCTCTGTTTCCATCAGTTTCTGGATGAAGGTTCTATGGTGATATTTAAGATAGTCATCAGTCTGATTACAGGGCAAGGCCTGTTCAGGCACCCTCTCGTCTATTGCTTAGAGTCTT
>NW_004953725.1:0-1287 GCF_000317375.1 Microtus ochrogaster
CCACAATCTAGCATCAGTAGCTTTTGTAGGAAATAGAAGGGAAGTTCCTGTTCAGATCTTGGCTGTGTATTGTACCCAGAAGTCTTATAGATCAGATGGAAATCAGCTCTGCTCATCCTTTTTGGGTAGTGATGTTCTAGACCTAGACGCTGGAGTAAATCTACCAACGGTCCCTTTTCTATGTTTTCCTTTTGGTTGTTTTCATTATCTTGTTGATTATAAGTCTCTTTCTTTTCAAGGTCAAGAATTTGCAGCTGTTTTTTCACTTCTTCCACTTTCAAAGCAGAGATGGTGTCTTCATAATTCCCATCAATGAATAATCTCAAATTATTCTCTAGATTTTCCCAATCATGATCTGTTTCAAATTTTGTGAGGACTTGTCCAAATTTTGTAGACAATTGTAAATGCTCCATATGCTGTCTTATTAATCCCAAGCGTTGTGTTTTTTCTTCTGGAGAAATCTCTGAGACATTCACTGTGGTGGTCAGAGCTTTGAGCACTAGGAATGCCTGTGCCCTGTCTGTGCAGATAGTTTTGAGCTCCTGATATCTGTGTTGGACAGTTTGTATTTCATCCAGTAGGAAATTTATCTCAGTGCACCCCAGGAGAGGCTGGAAAACATTGCTTTCCAGCTGATAGCCTGCACCAGCTGCAATGCAGAGTAGTAGCAGCTGCATGTCTGGCTGCTCTGCTTCTCTGAGATAGTTCAAGAAGGAGCTAAGAGCTGTGGTGACCACACAGGTAGCTTTTCTTTGAGCCTCTTCCACTGTTTCTAGGGACTCAGATTTGTTATTTGCTTCCATGAGAGCTTTTTGGATTTCTTTCAGAGTTTTAAGGAATTCAGACAATTCAGTGATTTTGACTTGCTTTTCCTCTGACTCTGTCTGGTCGATCCACTGAATCATTGACTTCACCTGAGGAAAGTACTTTACTTTGTTGACATGAGGTTCTAGAAGACTGTGTAACTGAGGTTGAATAAACAGAATTTTTTGAATGGATGGGTTTTTGCAAAAGTTGACAGTGTTTATGAGAAAAATCTGCAGATCTAAATCTTTGAGACACCTATTAATCCATATGTCATAACCTTTTGTTTTGTGGGCCAGTGTTTGCATAAAACTCATCAGTTTCTTAAGTTTTTCTTCAGGGTTAGAGACCTCCCAGGATTTCACATCATCCAGGATATGCCCTGCTTCCTCCTCAGGTATCAACATATGTTCTCCATCCTGGATGAGGGCATCAAGGCCAGTCAGAGCAGAGTAGTTTTCAGCCAGGCAGTTAGCTACCAGA
>NW_004953726.1:0-1287 GCF_000317375.1 Microtus ochrogaster
CCTGTAGCTTACTTTCCTTTTTTTTTTTTTTTTTTTTTTTTTCGAGACAGGGTTTTCCCCGGGTTTTTTGTCTCTTGCCGGGAACTAGCTGCTGTAGACCAGGCTGGTCTCGAACTCACAGAGATCCGCCTGCCTCTGCCTCCCGAGTGCTGGGATTAAAGGTGTGCGCCACCATCGCCCGGCTGTGAGTGTTTTTTAAAACTTGGTTTCTCTTCAATAATACCGTATCAGGAGTTCAGTGGGTAGAGTGCTTGCCTAGCATGCATGAAGCCCCATATTAGTCCCTAGTGCTCCATAAAAACTGTATGCAGTGACAAAACCTTCTAATTCCAGACCTCAGGAGGTAGAGGCAGAGATCACAAGTGTTCGGCCATCCCTGGCTACATACCCAGTTTGAAGAGAGCCTGGGACACACGAGACACAACCGTTTCAAAATTCTCCCTTCTAGAACTGACTTTTTTCTGTGGTATAAATACTTGATACCATCTCTCAATGGCACACTGAGTGTGTATGTGATTTTTAACAAAGACTGTGATACAGCCCTTGAAGGCAGCTGTTCCGCTTTGCACCCCACCATCATGGATCAGACAGAAAAAGTCTCTTACACACTTGGCCAAAGCTCGCCATGATCATCCTCACTTTCTTGCCAATCTGATAGTCAAACGTTGCCTTCTCTCATTTCCTCCCTGGAGAATCACCCACTTGGATCATTTACCCACTTTCACGCTCAGCTATTTTCCTCTTCCAATTTGAGGTTCTTTACATAACTTAATATTAATCCCTTGCCGATAATCTTTCTGTTGTCTCTTCCTACCTTGACTCGTCTTTTAAGCAAACTAAGGCCCCACAGTGCTTAAAATCTTGATGTAATTTATCAACCGTGTACTCTTGCCTTTTATATCACATCTAAGCAGGCCTCCAATGTTCTAAATACATCCAACACTTTAAATCCATTTTCTATATTTCTTTCTAATACTTTTATGGTTTTCTCACGTGGATCTTCTGTATTTTTTTTTTTTTTGTTGTTGTTGTTTTTGTTTTTTCGAGACAGGGTTTCGCTGTGGCTTTGGAGCCTGTCCTGGAACTAGCTCTTGTAGACCAGACCTCAAACTCACAGAGATCCGCCTGCCTCTGCCTCCCAAGCGCTGGGATTAAAGATACATGTCATCACTTTTTTTTTTTTTTGTTGTTGTTGTTTTTGTTTTTTCGAGACAGGGTTTCGCTGTGGCTTTGGAGCCTGTCCTGGAACTAGCTCTGTAGACCAGGCTGGTCTCGAACTTACAGAGA
>NW_004953727.1:0-1287 GCF_000317375.1 Microtus ochrogaster
AAGGCTTAATCGTCTTTCTAGTAGGAGCCTGGAAGCCAGCAGTTCTGAGAACAACATGGACTATAGAGGACCAGCTCAAGAGGTATCAGAAGTATCAAAAATCAGCTTCAACAAAACTTGTACTTTCCAGGGGAGGAGCGTGAGGGTTAGAATTATTAGGCAAAAAGAGCAAAGACATAGGAGAAATAAGAGACAGAAACATAGACTAGCACCAGGATGGAACTTTAGTGAATACTGAATTTGCCTCCTTTGTTTTCCACATGCTTATGTACTTCACTCCAAAAGGGGAGGGGGAGGCAACAGACTTTCATTAGCATGACACAAGGAATAGACTTGAGTTCTCTGATCTTTGGTCTAAGTAGAGAGAATCTACTTCAACATTCAAAACATTAATTAACCACACCCTAAGCCAGAATCTCTCCTCTGTAGCCACACCTGTTGTTAACAACTTTGGGAGAACAAAAATAAACTCAAACTCCCTGTGTTATGATTTTAGCCATCCAGCATGGCCGGCACTTCCAGGTTCCAAGGCCACACATGTGTAGACAAGCCCTCAGGCACCTAGCCACCCTGGGGACCTTAAAAGGCCCTGTGTGACGCACGTGTGGCATGGTTGCATCACCTATGTATGACGCAGCTATGTAAGCCCTTGCGCGCATATGTGAGCTTCATCATCTGCGTATGACGTAGCTATGTCATCCCCCACGCGCATGTGCTAGGCAGCCTTTAAAAGCTGGGCATGTCATCCTCAGCCCTCTCTTTATGCACACCGACTTTACCAGGCCTGTACATGTCTACTCTAATAAACTCCTAAATAGGGTTGTTGAGTGCTTTGTGCTTCCTTTTCACTCACACCTGCCTCTCCCCTCCCCACTAACCTCTCTCAAGGTCCCCATGCTCCCAATTTACTCAGGAGATCTTGTCTTTTTCTACTTCCCATGTAGATTAGGTCTATGTATACCTCTCCTAGGGTCCTTATTGTTGTCTAGGTTCTCTGGGATTGAGATTTTTGGGCTGATTTTCTTTGCTCTATGTTTAAAAACCACTTATGCATGAGTACATGTGATAATTGTCTTTCTGGGTCTGTGTTACCTCATTCAAAAATGATGTTTTTTTTAGCTTCATCCAATTTACTGCAAAATTCAAGATGTCGTTATTTTTTTCTGCTGCATAGTACTCCATTGTGTAAATGCACCACATTTTCCTTATCCATTCTTTGGTTGAGAGGCATTTAGGTTGTTTCCAGTTCTGGCTATGACAAACAATGCTGCTATGAACATAGTTGAG
>NW_004953728.1:0-1286 GCF_000317375.1 Microtus ochrogaster
TCCCGAGTGCTGGGATTAAAGGCGTGCGCCACCACCGCCCTGCGAGAATATTTTTTAAGGTTACTTTTGTTGATGTTGCTTTTGTTTAGCTCTGTGACGCTGTGTTGCTGTGCCTGTCTAAAACACCTGAGGGCCTAATAAAGAGCTGAATGGGCAGTAGGATAGGCGGGGCTGGCAGGCAGAGAGGATAAATAGAAGGAGAAACAAGGAAGAGGAGGGCTCCAGGGGCCACCCAGCCAGCCGCGGAGTAAGAGTAAGATACAGAAGTAAGAAAAGGAAAAAGCCCAGATGCAAAAGATAGTTGGAATAATTTAGGTTAAGAAAAGCCGGTAATAAACAACCCAAGGTAATGCCAGACATTCATAACTCAGAATAAGCCTCCGTGTGTGATTTATTTGGAAGCTGGGTGGCAGGCCCCTAAAGAGTAAAAAAAAAAATCAAAAGAGTAAAGATAAAAACCAATCCCAACACGAGTATTTCACAACTGAAAACCCCTTAATGAACAGCGTGGCTCTCTGGCAGTGTCCACCGACGCCCTCCTGTCAGAAGCAAAAGGAGCTTCACAACATCCCCACTAAAAACATGAACATCCTGAATAAGAATCTCTTCCACATGGTGGTGGTGCACGCCTTTAATCCCAGCACTCAGGAGGCAGAGGCAGGCAGAGCTCTGAGTTCAAGGCTAACCTGGTCTACAAATCAAGTTCCAGGACAGCTAAGACTATCACACAGAAAAACCCTGTCTCAAAAACTTAAGAAATATGTGCCAGATAGGAAATGAGGTTGAAATGTTGAAAACATTCAAGCATGTATCTGAGACATTCATCTGTGTCCATGCTCTGCAGTTGCTGATCAAGAGCTGTCATGATTTCTGCAACTGGCTCAATCCGCCAGCACTCGCTGGCATGCCAGCCTTGCTGGAGCGGCAGCCCAGCAGGTCCCTGCGTACACTCCGAGAAGGCAAGCATGGTAGTGTTCACAGTGTTCATGCTCATGGTTGTACCCGTTTGAGACTGCACTAAGGACAGTGGAACTGTAACCCTGAGTCGGAGAAATGCCGTAGCGTGTAACTAGCATCTCGGGTTTTAAAATACCAAGTGGAAATCTGTGTTCGGGATCTTCCTGGGTGTTCACTGCAGATGGGGTTGTAGGGTACCTCATCTTCTCCCTGATCAGACCAAACCTCTGCAATGGGGAGGGAAGGAAAAATGGATGACTGACTAAATGACAGTTTTCTATTATCCTGTGTATTCCACATTTATTTATTTTTTTTGTTTTTTTTTTTTT
>NW_004953729.1:0-1286 GCF_000317375.1 Microtus ochrogaster
TTAACAGGAGTGAGGGTGCTGTAGGATGGAACCCAGGAGACAGCTGTGAGCTGGACCTCAAATGACTGGAATAACTCTTAGCTAGGACTCAGGCAAGTGGGCCCACCTAGTTTTCAGACAGGCAGGAAATACAATTCATGTCCAGAAATGGCCTAGACAGGAAGGGAAGAGAAAGCCTTTGCTGATTGACTCCCCAGTTCTGCCAAGGCACATACAGACAGAGAGAACAGCTGAGCACAGGCTGCCTGGAAACTGAATTTCAAAGGGTAGTAAGAAAAGGAGAGGGAGAGGGAAGCCGGAGCAGGAGCTGGTGGTGCACAACTTTAACCCCAGCACTCAGGAGGCAGAGGCAGGAGGATCTCTGTGAGTTTGAGGCCAGCCTGGTCTACAGAGTGAGTTCCAGGACAGCCAGGGCTATATAGAGAGACCCTGTCTTGAAAAACCAAAACTCTGTTATTGTAGAGAAATGATGCTGTGGTTAACAGCTAAGTATACTCCTTAAATTGCCACTTTCTGACTGAAAATTAGGGAAACTTTCTCACCTCTTTGTACCTCAACTTCCTAGTCTGCAAAATGGGTAATAAAATAATACTTGGTAAGGCTGCAGAAAATAAATTAAAAAAATGAAATAGTTATCAGGAATATAGTAGGTATTCTAAGAGTCAGATAAAATTGAAGAGTTAGTTTTGGTACTAGTCACCAGCCTTTAAAAAAATTAGTGGTACAGCAGTTACCACACAGTCTTAGACGGTTGTTCCTTCAGGGCTGAGGAGTCAGAGAGAAGCTGAGAGAAGCTTACTGACTTCTAGTGATTGACATGAGAATATCACATTATAACATTATAACAATATCACAGATTAAAGTTGGGAATAAGCATTCTCCTTTCGGTCAGTGCAGAGCTGGGAATCAGCACGGTGAAGCATACTAAGTGCTGTAAACAGTAGGCAGAGCTTGTAGACAGGCGGCTCTACAGTGTGCCATGTAAGGATCTTTCCTCGGAGATGAAGGAGAAAGGAGCAAATAAGAGAGAAATCTACTAACACAGCATGCGTGGTGGGAGGCGGGAAATAAAAGAAATGTCACGTTTGGAAGTATAATTCAGTGGGGTAGCTCCAGCTTAGGGGATACAAGGCCCTGTGATCAATCCTCAGCACCAGAAAGGAAAAAAAAAATTACTGTTCAAAATAAATAGCTGTGAGCACGATTGCATTGAAAAGAATGCGAATCCCACCAAGCAGTCAACCAAAACATCTGTGATAGAGCAACAGACAAAACTAAGAGGGAAA
>NW_004953730.1:0-1286 GCF_000317375.1 Microtus ochrogaster
ACACAGACAGAATATTGTATACATAATAAATAAATATTTTTAAAAAAAGAAACTAAAAGAAGCAGTTATGGCCTCTGGAACTCATGCCCCCTTCACTGTGGCTTTGTGGAACTCAACCTTACACCCAGTGACTGGATGCAGCTTTGCAGAGCTTATCTTTCAGGCAGAGATTATTTGTTATGGAGAGGCAAAATGCAGGAAAATTGCAAAAATAACATACTGCATAACACCATTGTGGGTTTCCCCCAGCATAACCTTGACATGTTAACTGGTGCAGGACAGAATGCTGGCTTAGCAGCACAGATTGCTTATGCCCCTGCTGTTTATGCTTAGTTAGCTGCCGCGGCTGTTAATGCATAGAAAGCTTTACTTAAATAAGGAGCAGGGGTAGAGCAATGGGCCCTACAGTATAACGTGTTCTAGAGAACAGCACCCTACACTGTAAAACACTACCATCAGATCCGTTTCTAGAACGTCTAGTATGTAACGTAGTTTCCAAGCCTCAGACTAGGAACCCTGATGAAGCTGCCCTACCAAAGAGCTCCTAAGTCTTCCGGGATAGATTCATCATACTGCTCACACAAAATTCACCCTAGCAGAACTCTAACCTGAAGACATGATTGGCCCGTTTCTGGAACTTCCAGCATGTGCTGTTGTTTTTCTTACCTCCTGCTAGAGTTTCTGATGAAGATATATCAGCTGGAGAGCTCCCATGTCAACTCGGATGGGCTTGCCAAGCCGCTCACACAGAGGTCACCCTAGTAGAACACTAACCTAGAGCTGGAGTCACCCCGTTCTCAAACCTGTATCTTGTGATACATCCACTCTCATTTGTGGTAATTGTTCCCATATCTTTATCTCTATAGATAATAATGATTTTATCTGAAAGTGTGATGATCTGGCTAGTCTTGCTCCTCATGGAATCTGATACAGTTTTTATATATCCTGTCCAAACACTTGGTTATCTGAAATGCCTGAAATGGTTTGTCTTTCTAAGTCAAAGAGAAACACTAGTGCATTGATAGGGTCATTAGCAGCTGTGTTTGAGAACATTCTTCATATGTATATGTCAAACAGATGGCAACACGGAATCACGCACCACAGACTACACAGATGTCGATTATTTATTATTTATTTATTTAGTTGGACTCTAGCGCCCAAACACAGAGGAGGAATCGCCCCCAGAGATCACCTCATACACCACAGCCGATGCAAAAGCATGAGGATTTTATTAATTCTGTCATGACAGGGACCCTCAGCATTAGGGAAGCCGAGAGACCTCGAAT
>NW_004953731.1:0-1286 GCF_000317375.1 Microtus ochrogaster
CATTTCATGAAATTGATACACTTTCAAAAGAACGTGACTATCTTTCAAATAAAGCTTCTACAGTGAAGAGCAACACTGCTCTCACTTCTATCAGTAGTTTGACATTTTCCAAACAACAGCATGCGTTTCTCAAAAAAGCATTATATGAAATTCATACACTTTCAAAAGAACATGATTATCTTTCAAAGTAAAGCTACTACAGTGAAGATCAACACTGCTCTCACTTCTAACAGTAGTTTGACATTTCCCAAACAACAACTCTTCTCTTCATTTAAATGGATGTGTGTTTTTTATAACAGCATTTCAAGAAATTCATTCACTTTCAAAAGAACGTGATTATCTTTCAAGTAAAGCTTCTATAGTGAAAAGTATCACTGGTCTCACTTCTAACAATAGTTTGACATTCCCCAAACAACAGCTCTTCTGTTCATAGATACACATGTCCATTTTTCAAAAAAGCACTTCAGGAAATTCATACAATTTCAAAAAATGTGATTATCTTTCAAAGTAAAGCTTCTACAGTGAAGAGCAAAACTGGTCTCACTTCTAAAAGTAGTTTGACATTTCCCACAAAACAGCTCTTCTCCTCAGAGGAACACATGTGCTTTTCTCTCAAAATCATTTCATGTAATTCAAACACTTTCAAAAGAACGTGATTATCTTTCAAAGTAAAGCTTCTAGAGTGAAGAGCAACACTGGTCTCATTTCTAACAGTAGTTTGACATTTCCCAAACAATAGCTCTTCTCTTCAGAGAAACACATGAGAGTTTCTCACAAATGCATTTCATGGAATTCATACTCTTTCAAGAGAACGTGATTATCTTTCAAAGTAAAGCTTCTACAGTGAAGATCAACACTGCTCTCACTTCTAACAATAGTTTGACATTTCCCAAACAACAACACTTTTCTTCAGTTAAATGGATGTGCGTTTCTTACAACAGCATTCCATGAAATTCATACACTTTCAAAAGAATGTGATTATCTTTCAAAGTAAAGCTTCTACAGTGACGACCAACACTGGTCTCACTTCTAACACTAGTTTAGTATTTCGCACACAACAGCTCTTCTTTTCAGTGAAACACATGTGCGTTTTTCAAAAAAGTATTTTAGGAAATTCATACACTTGCAAAAGAACGTGATTATCTTTAAAGTAAAGCTTCTACAGTGAAGAGCAACACTGGTCTCACTGCTAAAAGTAGTTTGATATTTCCCACACAACAGCACTTCTCTTCAGAGAAACGCCTTTGTGTTTCTCACAAAAGCATTTCATGAAATTCATACACTTT
>NW_004953732.1:0-1286 GCF_000317375.1 Microtus ochrogaster
ATGATGAAAGGATCCAAGAGGCTGTGTGTAGGTCATAGGTAAATATCTTGGCGTAGGAGACTGAGGTGTCTTTGCATTTTGGTCTTCTCAAGGAGTCCTAGATCCATTACCACCCCACTGTGGAACAACTATGGATTTTATTCAACACACTAAATAAAAAATACCATTCATGAGACCAGGTATGGTGATCTCATCCAACTACGTCCGCCTTCCAAGTGCTAGGATTATAGGTGTGCAGCACCCCATCCATTTTTCAAATAGTAATATTTAAAGCAAATCATCACAACAATACAATACAAAGAAAGATACTGAGAAATGGTGCTAGGAAAATAGCATATGTTTCCCTAATTAAACCATCATATTTCTATAAGAGCAGGCATTTTTATATGGCCAATTAAAAACACTGCAATTCTGCTAGGCATAGTTGTACACACCTTTATTCTCGGCACTCAAGAGGCAGAGGCAAGTGGGTCTCTGTGAGTTTAAGTCCAGCTGTTGGACTCTAGCATCCAAACACCGAAAAGGAGTCGCCCTCAGAGACCATCTCACACACCACAGCCGATGCAAAAGCATGAGGATTTTATTAATTTTGTCATGACAGGGTCCCTCAGCATTCGGGAAGCCGAGAGACCTCGAATAGCAGGTACAGTCTACTTTTAAAGGGGCCACAGAAGCAAGGGGGGTTGTTTTTTGACTATTCTGATTGGCTTATTTGAAAGGGCTATTACCAATAATTGACTGGAGAACTGTTGCCAAATCAGATGAGGTAAAAATCATTTTGACCCCATATCCCAGGAGACCGAACCAAAACATATGTATATGGGTATTTGTTCAGGAAACTGAGTACGTGCGAGTGTAGCTGTTAGGTCCTTGGTTCCCAGGGGAGGAGGGGAAGCACTATGGCACAGAGGCTGAGAGGATTCAGAATTGTCAAAAATGGCTTCAGGATTGTCTTAAAGTCTTACATAGCCTGGTCTACAAAGTGAGTTCCAGAATATCCAGAGCTTCACTGAAAGACTGTGTCTCAAAAATAAATAGATAGGCCTGGTGGTGGTGGTGCATGCCTTTAATCCTAGCACTCGGGAGGCAGAGGCGGGCGGATCTCTGTGAGTTCGAGGCCAGCCTGGTCTACAAGAGCTAGTTCCAGAACAGGAACCAAAAAGCTACGGAGAAACCCTGTCTCGAAAATCAAAAAAATAGATAGATAGATAGATAGATAGATAGATAGATAGATAGATAGATAGATGATAGATAGATAGATAGATAGATAGATAGATAGATAGATA
>NW_004953733.1:0-1286 GCF_000317375.1 Microtus ochrogaster
TTAGAGATCTAGCCAGGACTCCAAGGGGCCTCTGGTTCTGTCACCTGCCTTCAGTGGGAGCCAGATCTGGGTGGGAAACACAAAATTGAGACTAAAGAGGAAGTGGGGGAATTGTGGGTGGTGCTGAATAGAAATAAGCACATTCTTACTTCACTATGGTTTCTTCCTGGACTTTCTCAGCTTTCCTCAGAGGCAGGAGACTACTCCATCTCTGTGAGCCTTTACTTAGTTCAGTACAGAAGCCTAGAACCAGAGCCTGTGCTGGAGGAGCCACAGGGCCGCAGGGCCGCACAGGCCTTACTCAGTTTCCCTCTTGTCCTCAGAGATCCCAGCTTCCTCATCAGTTCACCCTGCACTGGCAGTGGGGGCTGTCTGGACCCTGCCCTGCCCTGGTCTCCTCTCCTCAGAGCATCCCTCCCTCCTTCCCTGCTTGCTCCCCTACAGCTCGAGCAGAGGACCCATGGCCTGGGAGGACACATACCTGCTATCCCAAATCCTGCTGGTGCTCCTGGCCTCAGGTGAGGACGGGACAAGAATAGAGGGAACGGACCAGGGGCAGGAGATGGAAGGGGTTGCAAAATGGGGCTCTATTGGAAGGGCAGAACACATGATGTGTTGTCGGCCTCTAAGCTGCACCCTGAGCATAGACACAAAGAGGTCAGTCACTGAGGAGGGAGCCCATCCCCTAGCCCTGCCGTGGAGTCTGGGGGTGGGAGCTCACTGACCTGGAGGTTGTGTGTTTTCTCAGGCTCCTGCACAGAGGACACAGAGTTACTTCAAACAACGGAAGACAAGAAGGTTTTTGTGAAATGCCAATATGATCCCAGTCAATACGCCAATGTGAAAGTCTTGTGTCAGGAAATATCAGCAGGAACTTGCAAATTGATAGTGTCCAGTGTGAGCAAAAACGTTCAGTGGCCAAATTTCTCCATCAAGGATGCTCCTGGTTCTAACTTCTTCACTGTCACCATGACTGCACTCACCATGGGAGACTCGGGTCTCTATTTCTGTGGGATCATTGAAAATGACAGAACAGTGGCTATTCTCAGAAGGTTCCGCCTGGTGGTGTCAAGAGGTGAGCTTCCCCCTTCTATGTGGCTCTCAGCTTTCTTGATCACCAGGCTCCAGAGTTGGAGAGAATTCTAGAAACTGTGTCTTCTAAGAGCTGGGAGCTGGAACACAGAGAAGAGCCTCCCAAGGGCCAGCCGCTGGTTTAGGGCTGAGCCAACCCTAGAACCCAGGTCTACTGAACTCTGGGCAGTAGTTACCAGTTACTCTAAACACTT
>NW_004953734.1:0-1285 GCF_000317375.1 Microtus ochrogaster
CAGTAGTTTGACATTTCACAAACAACAGCACTTCTCTTCAGAGAAACGCATGTGCGTTTCTCACAAAAGCATTTCATGAAATTTGTAAACTTTCAAAAGAACGTAATTATCTTTCAAAGTAAAGTTTCTAAAAGGAAGAGCAACACAGGTCTCACTTTTCACAGTAGTTTGATATTTCCCAGACAACAGCTCTTCTCTTCATTGAAAAGATTTCATTAAATGCATACACTTTCAATTGAACGTGAGTATCTTTCAAAGTAAAGCTTTTACAGCTAAGAGAAACACTGCTCTCACTTCTCACAGTAGTTTCACATTTCACACACAGCAGTCCTTCTATCAGAGAATCACATGTGCGTTTCTCACATAAGCATTTATGAAATTCATACACTTTCAAAGAACATGATTATATTTCAAAGTAAAGCTTCTACAGTGAAAAGATACACTGCTCTCACTTCTAACAGTAGTTTGACATTTCCCACACAACAGCTCTTCTTTCAGAGAAACGCATGTGCATTTCTCAAAAAAGCATTTATGAAATTCATACACTTTCAAAAGAAAGTGATTATCTTTCAAAGAAAGCTTTTACAGTGAAGAGCAACACTGCTCTCACATCTAACTTTAGTTTCACATTTCCCACACAGCAGGTCTTGTATCAGAGAAAAGCATGTGCATTTCTCAAAAAAACATTTATAAAATTCATACACTTTCAAAAGAACGTGATTATCTTTCAAAGTAAACCTTTTACACATTCAAATGAACGTGATTATCTTTCAAAGTAAACCTTTTACAGTGAAGAGCAACACAGTTCTCACTTATAACAGTAGTTTCACATTTCCCACACAACAGCTCTTCTCTTCAGAGAAAAGCATGTGCGTTTCTCAAAAAAGCATTTATGAAATTCATACACTTTCAAAAGAACGTGATTATCTTTCAAAGTCAAGCTTTTACATTTAAGAGCAACACTGCTCTCACTTCTAACAGTAGTTTCACATTTCCCACACAGCAGACTATCTATCAGATAAACACATGTGCATATCTCACATAAGTATTTTTGATATTCATACACTTTCAAAAGAACATGATTATATTTCAACGTAAAGCTTCTACAGTGAAAAGCAACACTGCTCTCACTTCTAATAGTAGTTTGAGATGCCCACACAACAGCTCTTCTCTCAGAGAATCGCTTGTGCTTTTCTCACAAAAGCATTTCATGAAATTCATACTCTTTCAAAAAAACGTTATTATCTTTCAAAATAAAGCTTCTACAGTGAAGAGGAACACTGCT
>NW_004953735.1:0-1285 GCF_000317375.1 Microtus ochrogaster
CCTGTGTGAGCACCCAGCTCTGGCCTTCCCTGACTATGCCTGTGTAAGCCCCTGGCTCTGGCCTCATGTGGCAGTTCTCTGGGGTCCTGGGGGAAACCCGCTGTCATAAACCCCTCAAGGCAGCAACAGAAAAGGAATATGTGTCTGTCTGTCCTTCTGAGCATGCAGGAGACAAGCCCTCAGGAAGCCCAAAGAGGAGGGTTGACACAGCTCTAGTCCTCAGAGCCTATGTCCAGGTCTCAGATGACAGAGAAGACAAAGACAGCTTACCTGAGTGAGTGGAGGGAGGAGCCACCTCAGCAATGCCCACGAGTCCACTGAGTTGGGCTCAGTGGGTCACAGCCATGAGGGCCACATAGCACAGAGCCCTGTGATACATTAGACTCCATGGCAGGAATCCTGCTTGTCTGATCTTCACAATGCCCTGACTTCTGGGTACCTGCCAGGGAAGCAGACAGGCCTCATAGCCTGGGGTCTTATCCTACTGGAGGTGTAGTGAGATAATAATAGCACAGGTCTCACTCTGAGCTCATGGGTGCGCTTCTGGCTTATAGAAGCTAAGGCTATAGTGATTTTTTTTTTTTTTTGGCTTTTTCGAGACAGGGTTTCTCTGTAGCTGTGGAGCCTGTCCTGGAACTCCCTTTGTAGACCAGGCTGGCCTCGAACTCACAGAGATCCGCCTGCCTCTGCCTCCCGAGTGCTGGGATTAAAGGCGTGTGCCACCACCGCCCGGCAGGCTATAGTGATTTTATAACTTCTGGCCACCTAAGACTTTGAACAAATTTTATGTCTCCAAAATATTGCTCAAGATGGCCCAGTTCCCAGTTCCTGGACTCTGAAAGGGGGCTCTGAGTCACTAAGTCAAGCTGTGCACTTGGCCATTCTTCTCTTCACCTCTCATCATGGCTGCTTGGGACAAGGCCTCTGGTGACCACAAATGTCAGAGGAACTCTGAAGAAGGGTTGTGGGAGGCACAGCATCACCAGATAGGACTCTCTCTAGAAAATGAGGAAGGATGTGGTTTTCATTAATTTGCTTCTTGTGAACTCTCGGGCTAGAAAGAGAAATTTCAGGCAGTTTAGAAGAGGTAACACAGGGAACAGAGGCCCTAGGAAGTCCTCCCTCAGTAACACAGGGAGCAGAAGTTCTCGGAAGTCCTCTCTCGGTAACACAGGGTGCAGAGGCCTTAAGAAATCCTCCCTCAGTAATACGGGGAGCAGAGACCCTAGGAAGTCCTCCCTCGGTAACACAGGGAGCAGAGGCCTTAGGAAATCCTCCCTCAGTA
>NW_004953736.1:0-1285 GCF_000317375.1 Microtus ochrogaster
CACACTGATTTCCAATGAGAGCTTGTATATTACTGAAGAAATCAGACATGTAAATCTGAAGTCCTTTGGAGTAACTTATGTCCACCTGTCTCCAGCTGTGCTGCTCCCATAGGCTCAGATGTGTATGGGAGGGTGCTGACATTACAACGTGGGACAAAGTTGAGGATACCGGGGACAGGAGAGGGACCTGTCTGAGATGAGTTTGTGGAGGCAGCAGTGCTGGTCTTGCCAAGTAAAAAGTATAAGTCGTAGTAATGTTGGGTGTGACTATGAAGGTTAAAGCACTTATAAAACATCTCTGACATGGAGGGGGCATAGCTCAGGGGTAGAGCATTTGACTGCAGATCAAGAGGTCCCCGGTTCAAATCCGGGTGCCCCCTACCATAAGTCTATGTTTTTATTCATGGAGTTATCCTGTACACGCAGTCCTGTGTTTTTTCCATTCATTCTGTTTATGGCACTCAGCAGAGCTGCTCAGCCCTTCATGAAGATGAGTGCTGCCTCCCATCTCTCCTACAAGCTCAATGTCCTCCCATTCTTCTTATGTCAGCTCTTTTCCTGCATGTATCTGCTTTCTCTGGTTATGTTGGCTTCTTAAAGAGAAGGCAAGGACGATGGTGGAGAATTCTTTTGAAATATCCAGGTTCAGCATCCATACAGACAGCTGGTATCCAAGGACCAGAAAGGAAAGCCAAACCATAAACTGTCTCCTTTCATGGCTGTCTCGTGAACATGTGCTCAGTGCTAAGGAGACACATCCTAGAATCAGGTATTTTGGGGAGTGTGGACATTACCCATGTGAGCTTCTTCCCCTTCCAGAGCCCCCTGCTCTCTTGCTTCATCATCAAAGGGTAAAACCTGACTCAGCTGCTGTACCAGGGAGAGAGGGACCCTGCATTGTTGTGGCTACCAAGACAGTATGACCCCGTGACAGCCCACTCTGTCTTCAGGGAAGGAGGAGAGGGTGATGGAGACCTAGGTGGAAGGCAGTTGGCAGCTCAGGAGCTGACCCAGGACAGCAGGGTGAAATGGGCTCAGGTCTGCAGACTGCTCCTCTAATTTCCTTGGCTGTTGATGCTCATCAAGGATGGGTCTGGAAAGCTGCAGAGCTGAGGAAGGCATCTCACCAGTCAGGTTTGGCTGCTTCTGGGAAGTAGGTCTGAGAAGATCTGTAATTTAACTTTATAGTCAGAATTTATTACCACAGAGATTGAAATGTATTGACTGGGCCACTGGTACCAGTGGGGATATAGCTCAGGAGTAGAGCATTTGACTGCAGATCAAG
>NW_004953737.1:0-1285 GCF_000317375.1 Microtus ochrogaster
TAGGTAGCTTCTTTGTCCCCAATCCAACGAAGGGCCCAGTCGGCCTTCTTTTTCACACAAGGCATTGTCTCAATAGCATTGAAGAGATATTCCCTGTCGACAGAAGTATACCATGAACCATGATACCACAGACCCCTGGTAGCACAACAGCTTGTAGTGCAAGGACCGATTAGTTCTGCTCCACACCAGCTTTCCATCCTGATATCAACTGATCACCCTAACCCTGACTTTCCACCCTCTACCTCCTTAATATAAAAGCCTCTTTGTTTTTTTTTGGTTTTTCGAGACAGGGTTTGGCTGTAGTTTTAGTCTGTCCTGGAACTAGCTCTTGTAGACCAGCCTGGCTTCAAACTCAGAGCTGTGCCACCATTAATTTTCTATAATCCCCTAATGTAGAGTAACATTTTACCAAACTGGTCTAAAGTTAATTTTTTAACTCAGTATTGTCAAGAGTATGTAATTCCCCTCACTTCCACTTCATTTTTTATAATCATTTGTAGCCACATTTTTATATTTATTTACTTAATGTATGTGAGTGTTCTATTTCCAAGTAAGCCTGCATACTCAAAGAGGGCATTTAAGATCCCACTACAGACAGCTGTGAGCCACATTTGGTTGCTTGGGTCCTCTGGAAGAGTAGCCAGCACTCTTAGCTGCTGAGCCATCTCCAGCCCAGTCGCCACATTCTTAATTTTTTTTATGTATGAGTGTTTTGCCTGAATGTTTCTTTTGCGCCACGTGTGGAGTACCTGTGGAGGCCAGTAGGGGGCATATGATGTAACTGGAGTTAAAGGGGTTATGAGCTGCCCCAAACTGCTGTGTAGGGGTTAGGAACCCAAACTAGGTCCTTTGAAAGAGCTTAACCACTGAGTCATCTCTCCAGGCCTTGGTTTGTTGTTTGGTTTTAGACACAGCATCTCATCTGGCCAGACCTGGAACAATGGCAATGCTGCTTCTGGTCTCTGGGGTGCTGGGATTACAGACATGAACTACAACACATTGGATTTTTCATTCAGCGAGTAATAAAGTGAATTTGGGTCCTTTGCTCAAAGCAGTCAGGACTAAGGGCCCTAGAAGTATCTACAGTCTTAGTCAGTCTGCCTGTTCGCCTTGTGAACAAAAATACTTGAAATACAATAGTAAGCTTGTGAGTCCTGGGTATCTTAGCATACACACCACGTGGATACTCACCTCTCTTTGGAATCTTTAATGTAAGTATCGATGAGGAGACTGTACATTTCAGAATGTATGTTTTCCATGGCAATTTGGAAGCCATAGAAACAGC
>NW_004953738.1:0-1285 GCF_000317375.1 Microtus ochrogaster
AACCTGCAGGAGTTATTTCACTCTTTCCAACTTGTGAATCCCAGGAATTAAATTCTGGCTATTAAGATTGGCCATAAACAGTATTATCCTCCAAGCCATATCACTGAACCCAAATCAGCTCTTGATTTCTCATTTTAAATTAAACTTTAAAAAAATGTAAATACCAAAATTAATTTAAAAATGTGAAAATAAGTGATAATTTTTCTCAGTAAAGAGAAAATAATTATATTTGAACTGATACTATAAGTACAGGTATTTTCCCCCAAATTCTCATAATAGTAAAATTATTTAAATGTAGATTTCTGGTATTACTATGAATATCTACAATGGAATGATTGCCAAAGGGATAACTTTTGTCTAAGAACGAATGATTAGGGACATGCTTTCCCCTTATATTTTGTGTTGTAACACTTTATATATTTTTGGTAACACATTAACTATTTAAAATAAAGGGATTTGTGGTGATATTTGTATATACAACATAAAATGTACTCACCTCATCAGTTATGCTCTCCTTTAAATTCCACTGATACTTCTTCCCAATCATTGCAGTATCCTTTCTATATTCATGTCTGTTTTACTTTTCATTCTCCCCCCCCCCTTGTTCTTTTTTTTTCCTTTTGGTAACCCACTGAATTTTACTAGGGTTACTTACAGGTCCAAGGGCAAGAAGCAATTATGAAAAGCAAAGATACCTTTCCAGTTAAAAATGTCTCTCTCTCCCCTAGCAACTGTTACCTACCTACAGTGATTCAGGGAAGGATGGAACCTATGGAACCTATCTATGATGTAATAATTATGGCTCCTGTCTGGCCTTGTAAAAAATCACAGATGCTTTGCACACTAGATGTTCAAGAACAACAAGGCCATATCAAAGCCAGAAGGCAATGATCCCTAGTAATCTATCCTATCTTCTAGCTCTTACATTCTTTATTCACTCTCTTCTGATATTTTCTCTGAACCTTAGAATGAGTATTGCATTGTTCCCAATCTTTGTGTAGTATTAATAACTGATTAATAAAAATTTAAAGTTTGGATTCTAATTGTTTTTCAATAACCAAAAAAGTCTTTTTGAAGCATGATTAATAAAATCTCAGGGTCAAAAATCGAGGTTCAAACTGAAGATCAAAAAAGCAAAACAGCCAGCCACTGACTCTTACCTTGACCTCAGTCTGAAATGGCAATCCTGCCTCCTGGAATCTCAGAAGGAGACTGCATGCTGAAAGCTGTTTCCTCCCATTTTATAATCCTCTCTGGGACTGGGATTAAAGATGTACATCATAGT
>NW_004953739.1:0-1285 GCF_000317375.1 Microtus ochrogaster
GAGGTAAGACGGGTTTTCTCAAGCCCTTTCTTTGTAGTGGTATTCTCAGATATGGGGTTCAAATGGAGCTACCCAGTGAACTGACTTCTCTGGTTGTTTTTCTTCTATCTGAAGGTGTTTTAAATAAGTAAATATTGCATTTTCACAGTTTGCCACATAGTGGTGCATGTCTGTAGCTCTTGCATTTGGGAGGTAGAATCAGGATGAATAGGAGTACAAAGCCAGACTCAGCTACTTGGCAAGTTAGGGCATACCCTGGCCTTTGTGACATCTTTTCTGGCAACAAACAAAGGAGTTTAAAGGTGTTATCATAAAATTTGTTGGAAGGAATTAACTTCAAATATAAACATTGGATATTGGATTGTTTTTAAAGATTAATTTTTATTAAGTAGATTTAAAAATTTTAGTTTTGTGTATGTGTGCATGTGTGTGGGTTTGTGCAAATGATACAGATAGCCTAAGCTCCCCTGGAGTTGCAGTTACAGACGATCTCCCAAAGTTGTCTTCTAATTTCCACATGCATGCCATGGGTATTGGGGTGGTTTGAGTAATAATGACCCTCAAAGGCCACAAACATTTGGATACTTAGATGCCAGGGAGTGGTACTACTTGGGAAGGATTAGGACATGTGATCTTGTTGGAGGAAGTGTGTCACTGGGGGTAGGTTTTGAAGTTTCAAAATCCAAGCCAGGCCAAGTGGTTCTCTTCCTACTGCCTGCAGATCCAGATGTTGAACTCTCAGCTATGCTTCCAACACAATGTCCGACTTCATGCTGCCCTGTTTCTAGCCATGATGATAATGGACTAAACTTCTGAGCCTATAAGCAAGTCTTAATTAAATGGTTTGTTTTATAAGAGCTGCTGTGGTTATGGTGTTGATTCACAGCATTAGAACAATGACTAAGACAGATGATGATACCAGGATTGTGTTTTTTTCTGTGACAGGACTGACCATGATGTTTGTTGGAGGAGTATGGAAGACTTCGGAACTTTGGATTAGAGGAGCGGTTGGATGATTTAAGTGGGGCTTAATGGGCCATCCTACTAGGAACATGGAAGACTGTGGTGATGTGAGCAGTGTAGATTTGATGCCCTGTCTCAAGAGATTTCAGAGGAGAAGAATATTAATAAATAGCTTAGAAATTTTTCTTGTATTTTGTAGAAGTATGTGGCTATTTTCTGCTCTTGCCCAAAAATCTGCCTGATGTTAAATTGAAGAGTTTTAGATTAATGACACTGGAAGAGGAGATTTTAAGACCACCTAAAAGTGATTGTGTTACATGGT
>NW_004953740.1:0-1284 GCF_000317375.1 Microtus ochrogaster
TAGACCAGGCTGGTCTCGAACTCACAGAGATCCGCCTGCCTCTGCCTCCCGAGTGCTGGGATTAAAGGCGTGCACCACCATTGCCCGGCGCCTTCACTTGCCTTCACTCTTAAGTGCTGGGGTTACATTTATGTTTTTAAAAATACTTTTGGAGGCCAGTGGAATTGCTCAGCAGGTTAAGACCCTGACAGAGAAACCTGGTGACTGAGTGCTCCCCCACCCCCCGGACCTATGTAGTGGAAGGAAATCTCTTTCTTTTCAGCCTTCATATGAGTTCCATGACACCTTTGTGATCCCCAAATAACATATGTTTAGAAATTCTTTTTGGTAGTTATCAGTGCATAAATATAAACTGGTTAAAAAAATCCATTGGAACCAAGCTGTTGTAAAGTTAATGAAATACCTCTTTTGGGATGTGGGAGATGCTAGGGATTATATTTGAGGCTCTGTGCCTTCTGCATGCACATGTTCTGTTTCCTTCTGACCTCCATCCTCAGCGGGATGAAATGACCTTTCTCCTCGTGCTGGGGATTGAACTTAGAATTTATGCATGCTGGGGAAGTGCTTTTCCATTGAGCTATATCCCCAGCCCCAAAGTAATTCTTTCTAAAACAAAATTTCAAATTATGTTATTATAATTGGTGTATGTGTGGGCATGGAAGATGGGGTGTGCATGCCATAATGTACATGTAACATTATGTAACATTCAGAGGACAGCTTGTAGCAGTCAGTTCTCTCCTTCCCCCATGAGAGTCCAGGGGATGAGCCTAGCTTGCCAGGCTTGGTAATAATCTCCTTTACTCATTGCGTCCCCTAGCTGGCTTTCATCTCCATCGTCAGGAACTGGATATGACTCGGAGACAGGTCCTTGGAATGCTATATGAACATGTGTACATACGCAGTGCCCTTTAAATTAAACAAGTATCACTCTTGGCGTTGGGTGGAGTTAGAAGAAATTGCTATGTAAACTATATATAAACTATCGTGGGAAGAGCCTGTGGTTAGTGAAAGTGCTGAAGTGAGCCTAGATTACATGGCGGCTTCAGCGTTGACTAACGAACGGCAGGAAACTAGTACAGATTTGAGCAAGGTGCTGAGACACCATGACAGCTGCCTTGGGAAGCTGACTGCAGCAGCAGAGGTCTTAAGATGGCAACCACCTAGGGACAGCTGCAGCAAGCTAGGCATGGAGTGATGTAGAAGGAAGGAAAGGGACATAGGGACTTCTCAGCACACCCGGACATAGGGACTTCTCAGCGCACCCGGACATAGGGACTTCTCAGC
>NW_004953741.1:0-1284 GCF_000317375.1 Microtus ochrogaster
TACATACAGAGAGAGAGGCTTATTTATATTAATTTCAAAACTAATCCACTGAATCTTTTTATCTCTTAGAAGGTATTTTCAGTTCTTCTTTTTTTCTTTTTACAATTTCTCTTACTTTAGATATGTGCTAAATTCTTGCTTCTCTTCTCCATTTCTCCATTATATAAGTTATTATGTCTGTGGCTGTTCTATTATTTTAGAGATGTGCTTGTGATGACAATGTACCTTGCTTTTCATAACTCTCAAAATGGGAGCAAGCATACTGACACTTTAAGATATATTTTATTGTTCCTTATGTAAACCACAATTTATAAATTTAATTATTTTTAAGACAAATTTGGTTTTCTAATTCTACCCATTTCTTTCAATGAGGCATAATTCTCCTTTTTATGACTGAAGATCCTCCTGTAGGAAAATATGTAGCTTTTTATTTCTCTTCTCATTTATTGATGGCATTGAGGTTGATTCTACATTTTTATGTGCTGTGACACAGTGATAAAAGTATCCCTATATATAATTGTGATTTAAATTCCTTGGGGCATTTGCATAGAATTGAATCATATAAAGTTCCATATTTAATCTTTTTAGAAACCTTTGTATTAATTTCTTTTGTGATTGGACTAAATTGCTGTTCCATCAGGAGTGAAAAGCCATTACTTATTTATTTTTCTGTACTTGATGATGCAATATGACTGGTATAGGATGAAATCTCAATGTAGATCTGGTTTCCATAGTTTGTAAGGATGTTGAACATTTCCCACATGTTTGATGAAATCAGAAAGTCATACATAAATATATGTTTACTCTTTTATGTAGACAATAAAAAAGGGAAACTAGCCTCTCTCAAGGAATTAAAATGGAAAATGTAGGTAAGGAAAAGGTACAGTGGGATAAATACAGTCAGTACACATTAAATGCCTGAATGAAATATCACAGTGAAAACCTTTTGTTATACAATCAATAAATGCTGAAATTGGGACAGAAGTAGAGAAGATTCATCAAGATTGCATAAAAACGTCTTACATACTCTTCTAGAATTATTGCACCTTACATAAAAAGCACATTTCTTTCTTTCTTTTTTTTTTTTTTTGGTTTTTCGAGACAGGGTTTAAAAAGCACATTTCTGATAACTGAAAAATCAGTGCTTTTAGGTTTGGTATGGTTTCATACATCTGGAAGCAATGTGGTAGTGAGGAAGAGGCCAGCCTGGGAACCATAGTGAGACCTTATTATGAAAAGCAAGGCAGAGTTGTGTGTGTGTGTGTGTGTGTGTGTGTGTGTGTG
>NW_004953742.1:0-1283 GCF_000317375.1 Microtus ochrogaster
TGTAGACCAGGCTGGTCTCGAACTCACAGAGATCCGCCTGCCTCTGCCTCCCGAGTGCTGGGATTAAAGGCGTGCACCACCACAGCCCGGCTCGGACTCTTGTTTTAATAATATTTTCACTATGTCCATGTGTGTGAGATTTTCCCTATCATCACATAGCTCCTGTCAAACTGCACCTGTTCTCAACAGCAGTAGAAGTTTCCCCACAAAAGAATGATTAGTATCTTGGAATAAATCAACACTCTGCTCAATCTTAGCTCCCAGTGCCCTGCCTTTTTTGGAACATAAACTTAAATCTGTTTCTGAATTTTTTTTTAAACTTTGTTTTTTATTTTTAATTGAAAATATTTTTTCCAATATAATCTATTCTGATCACAGTTTTCCCTCCTTCATTTCCTCCAAGATCCTGCCCAATTTCCCACCTCTCCCAGCCAACTCCATGCCTCCTTTCTCCCCCTTTTTTTAAGTCAGCAAGCAAACAAACAAACCAGAATAAAAAGAAAAATCACAAGAACACAACATGCAGACACATGCATAAGGAACATAAAACACAAAATCTGTTTCCTCAATTTGAGTCCTAAAATACCCAATAGTCCCTTTCATGTCTGAAATCTATGAGTTTGGATTGGTCAATGGTAGAAGAAAAGAACATTCTTGCCAATAAAGATGGTTGTACATATAGGAATCTAAACAAACTAGTCTTCCTAAGTTTCTTCTAATTGATGCATTACCATTAGCCCATGCACGCTGTCCTCTTACTGTATTTCTCAATAGGGCTCTTTAAAATAATTCAGATGTAACTGTTTCTCTGGGTCTTCATCTCCTGAGTCACATAAAGCAATATTCCTATATGACTTTTCTTCTGTCAGTCACCCTTTTCTTATGGAGTTTAAGTGTGCATAGAGAAAAAAAATATACTTTTTCTTCTTTAGCAGATGCTAAAATAAAAAAAGCTATCCCGACACTTGCTAAAATCGTGGAAGAGTTTATTCAAGACATTTTTACAATAGGGGTATTATGCTAGGGAAGAAAGGTCAGGGTCAACTGTTAGGCTCCTAACAGTCAACTCCACATACAGCAAAGATGTCTGGGGATTTATGAGCAGAGTAAGGAGTCCCTGGATAAAAACACTAACAGGAAAACCAGGGAGATTCCAACTAAGCTGACCTAAATGGATTCTTTAACTACAAGTAAGCAATGAGAAACTTGACCAAATAGGCAGGATGATAGTAATTAGCACAGTGGTTCTCTCTCTCTCTCTCTCTCTCTCTCTCTCTCTCTCT
>NW_004953743.1:0-1282 GCF_000317375.1 Microtus ochrogaster
AATAAATAAATAAATGAGCCCAGATCTCCTTCTATTCCTCTATCATCTAGCTCATACTCTCAGGACAACAGTATGATGAGTTCAAGTACATTATGTAACTCAGCGCAGACAAACCTGAGTCTATTTCTTAATTCTTAATTCAGTCCCACGTGTGTATCCCAGTTTCACTCTTTTAAAAAGTTGCAAAATTTTATCTCTGGATCTCCTTTAAAAAGGTTCCTCTTGAATGTTTGAATACCTGATCAAGAATGAAGTTCCTCTTTGATCGGGAAGCAATCTGGACTAGCTTACTAAGGCACTGGGAAGCTTGCTGAACTAAGAGGTCTCGGCTCTTAGGGTCCATCTCTGGCTCCTCCAGCCCTTTCATCTGATAAGTGCAAGAAGACAGGAGTAAGATAAGGGGTTACACAGCAAGTTCAAGATCCCCAAAGTCACCTGTTTTAAATGCTACATGGATAAGACCAACTCATCACACTACTAATTTCCTATAGTAATTACTTCCATTCTTAACGTGTACATACTCCAGACTGTACATTTTCAGAGACTTGACAATCCAGCAGGTATGGAGCATATTTTAACACATGACAGAAAGTTACATTTTTACATGTGTAGCCCTTGTGTTCTCACATACTTCGAAGACATCCTCCATCCCTGACTGAGGACAGGTTATCAAAGATTCCCAGTCTCCAAAGCAAACATCACTGCCGATTAACCATCCCTCCCCCACCTTTCAGCAACTGACCCTCATTTGACTGAGCACAGTCTCAGCTCCCAGGACATTGTATCTTTTCTCAGGGTTTTCTTTTGCATACTTTAGTGCCCACGTGGTCTTCCCAGATCCAGGGAGTCCTACCATCAGAATCACCTGCAAATAAAAGGAAACTAGGAATGTAATAAAAGAGTCATTTTTTAAAATCCAACTTTCTTTAGAAAATATTCTTATATTTTCCCTATCCAAATTTGACAGTAATTTCAGAATACACCTGAAAGGACACAACCTTCACTATTCTATTTTTTTTTTTCTTTTTTTTCGAGACAGGGTTTCTCTGTAGCTTTGGAGCAGTTCTGGCACTCGTCTTATAGACCAGGCTTGCCTCAAACTCACAGAGATCTGTCTGCCTCTGCCTCTGGAGTGCTGGGGTCTGAGGTGTGCACCACCACTGCCCAGCTCGTTCTTCCATTTGAGACAGCATCATTAGCTCAGACTAGCCTCCAACTTCTTATCCT
This sequence comes from Microtus ochrogaster, assembly GCF_000317375.1. Lineage (NCBI taxonomy): Eukaryota > Metazoa > Chordata > Mammalia > Rodentia > Cricetidae > Microtus > Microtus ochrogaster. Next base: position 1,228 of record NW_004953743.1, read on the forward strand.
CCCTGCTTTCAATTTCCAGATGCTGAGTTTATAAGCAAGCACCACCCTACTTTTT
>NW_004953744.1:0-742 GCF_000317375.1 Microtus ochrogaster
CCCTTTCACTGAGAGTGGAAGAGGGGTGCAGGTTATGCTTAGTCACAACAGCTCACTAGTTGCATAACACAGGACTGACTGCTCCCATCTCTGAGACACAGAGCAATGAGCAACAATCTGTGAGAATGATGTTGTGGGTTGTGTAAATGAGTTGATGAGCTCTAAGTACTGAGCTGTGGTGTGACATGACAGCAGCTCCATGGAGCTGCATCCTCTGACACTAGCTGAGCCTTCTGCCTCTGGCTTTTTGCCAGTCCCCTTCCTCTTTGTCTGTAAATTCTGTTACATTATGTTTTGGGGGACTGATCTCACCATATAGATCTGGAATTTGGCATCTAGTCCAAGCAGACCTGGAACTCCTGATCGCTCTCACAGATGCCCATTGCACACTGACAGCCAAGCTAGTCTCTGCCTCTTCTCTCTCTCTTGATCTCTACCAGGATCTTCCCATCTCCAACCTGCTTGATGCAGAACAGTGATTCACATCTGCCCCAGTTTTGAGGGGGTGGGGTGCCGCTCTCCTCCTCTGTGTCCTAACAGGATCCTTATTCTCTGCTTCCACTGCTGGTTCTTTGTCTTGATGCAAAGCAGTTACTTTAAATTGCAAGATGAAGCAGAAGGTGAATGGTTTAAAGAAGGGGGGGCATCTGAACAATGCCATTCAGTGATGGAATACCGTACAGATCCTGCAGCAGTGTGAGGACCCTAGAAAATGGGGTACTGTGGAAAGAACCAGGCAGGG
>NW_004953744.1:864-1281 GCF_000317375.1 Microtus ochrogaster
ATAGAAAAAATTGAACAAGAGAATAGAGAAGTGGAGAATGAAAGACATGGAGGCAAAAAATAGGAGAGAGAATAAGAGAGATAGAGAGGAGGAATTAGACAGAAAAAGAGCTCAGCCCCAGGGAAACACCCTTGGAAGGTGGTCGCCGTGGGAGGACTCCCAGGAAGCACTCTTTAGAGCTGTGCAGCCTTGGGAGCAGGAGCGCAGCACCCTCGCCCACACCCCCTCACCCACTTCTCACAAACTGGCCTGTAGACTGTGTTAGGAACTTAGAACGCTCAAAAGATTCGCGTGCACATGAGCTACATAAAAAGCCAAGCTCTTACACAAACAGCAAGGTCTCACCCACCAAGATACACGCACACCTGCCCAGTACCAGCCCCTCCCCTCCTAAGCACTAGGTGCTGCACATAGGCA
>NW_004953745.1:0-1281 GCF_000317375.1 Microtus ochrogaster
AAAAAAAAAAAAAAAAAAGACAAAAATGTGTCATGAATTCAACAACCAGCCCGCTCTGTTGCTTACAATGAAACTATAGAAATAGAAAAAAGAATTCTAAAATACTGTTTGAAAGGTGTGTTTACATACAAGTGTGTGTGTGTGTGTGTGTGTGTGTGTGTGTGTGTGTGTGTGTGTGTCACTATGTGTTGAGTATGTGTATGTGGAGGTCAACAGTCAACCTTTGGGTGGTGTTGTTCTTCAGGAGACAGACACTTTGATTTGGGGGCAGGGTCTCTCATTGGGACCTAGGGCTTACCATTGTGGTTGCTGGGCTGGTCAGTGAGTCCAAGGGATCTTCCTATCTCTGCACCTTGTTTTGTGGGCACAGGATCCAACTTAGGTTCTTGACCTTGACGTAAGAACTTTACTGACTGAGCTACCTCACTGGCCCCCGTGATTGAATTTTAAGTAATAATATCTACAAAGTTATAGTAATGTTCACCACTTACTCTTTTTCAGGTTGTTTTCTAAATCAAGCTGTGCACAACATATAATTGTGTTTACAAAAAGATTACAGAATTATCAACTCTGATGATGTAAAAGTTAGGACTACCTGAGAGGAATCAACACATTGTCCAAAATAATAGAACGAGAAATGATATTTATGTGTAATACTGAGTAGCCAGTTAAAAAAAAACTAAAAATAACAAAATCATAAAGATTTTGGAGAAGATGGCTGTGTAAATCAGCTAATACCTATGCTTCATGTCAGGAATTTCATAGACAGCACCCAAACTGTGATGGAGACAAAGATAGAATTAACTTTATGTTATGGTATGGTATGGTATGGTATGGTATGGTATGGTATGGTATGGTATGGTATGGTATGTTATGGTATGTCCCAGAGAAACCAAACACAGAAATGGTTCCACATGGTGGCCTCTGGGAATGAAGGTGGAAAAAGGGGTGGACTGGGTGGGTTTGACTTTTCATTATATGTTCTTTTCTATGGTGTATATTCTGAGCAACAATTTGAAGTGTTTTAAACTAATAAAACAAAATTTAGAGCCACAAATGCTCCCATGTTCTGAAAACTCAACATTCAAACCCATCTACTCTGGACAGCAGTTTCTTAGACAGTCAGGGCCTGAGAGCCTTTGGCGCTCGTCATCCATTTGTCATGAGGTTCCAGGGTGGTCATTGCTGGAGGTGGGAGCAGTACCTTCCTCCTCAGCGCTGCACCCAGACTCAGGACGAATGTTCAAAGGGCATGAGGCAAGTGTTCTCTCTCCCTCCCTC
>NW_004953746.1:0-1281 GCF_000317375.1 Microtus ochrogaster
GGAGCCTAGCCAGTTTGGTTGTTCACCTTCCTAGACATGGACGGAGGGGGGCAGACCTTGGACTTTCCACAGGACAGGGAACCCTGACTGCTCTATGGACTGGAGAGGGAGGCGGAGAGGAGCTTGGGGGAGGGGGAGAAGGGTCGGAGGAGGGGGAGGGAAATGGGCGGCTGGGAGGGAAATGGGAAGCTTGGAGGAGGCGGATACTTTTTTTTTTCCTTTTCTCAAAAAAAAAAGAAAATTGTAAGAACAATTTCCCTACATTGGTATACTTTTGTGAGTTGGGAATAGTGTTACGTGGCTATAATCCTAATCCCAGGTCTCTGAAAACTAGGGTAGGAGGATTGTGTGTTGAGGCCATGTTGGGCTACATAATGAAACCCTGTCTTGGAAGAAAAAAAAACACCCAATACATACATGCTTTCCTTGTAGTTTTTCTCTTCTGCATTTCTAGAATTTTAATAGAAAAGATGTTGTTCTATGACTACCATTAGGTTTCTAAATGTCACTCCACAACTTCTCAAATTTTTATTCCTTTCCCTTCTGTTTCCAACAGAACACTTTGCAATTTTTTTCACTTATTAAGGCAACCAGCTCTTTTTTCCCCTCTGTGCAGGTGGATACACAACTCTTGGCTTCTGTTTGGTGTGCAAACACTTCACCACTCTCCTCCCACCATCTTCAGTGATTCTTGGATTTGCAGTCTGGTTGGCAGCTCATGCAGTGATATTGAACTTTCCAGTAGCATCCTCATTTGTTTCTTGTAGAATATTGCATGCGTCTGCTGGCATCTAGTCATGTACCGTGGCCGTCTGGTTTCCTGGGTTCTGCACACTGGTTTTGTATGGAATCTACTGGTAGCTGTTTTTTTTTTCTCTCTGTGTTTCTTGCCTCCCACATTTTCTACTGTGTCCCCTATGTGTCATAGTATTCTCTACATATGAAATTTCTCTGGCTAGAGTTGATAGTGCTGCTCTGTACAGTGTAGAATTTGGGGAAGTGTGCCCAGGCTGCTGGGTGAGCTTGTTTGTCCATAGGTTCAGTTTTAAGCCTGGTTGGGATGTAAATGTGGTCCTCATTGCTCTGGGGGCTAAAGATCTCCTCTTTCTGCCCAGCCTTAAGTGCCCACAGCTTCCAGAATTGTTTTCTCTTTGCTGCCTGAGAGGCATGCAGTTCAGTTCTCAGCACTGTGGAACATTACGGATTGTTCTCTGGAGGCCCCAAGATGGCATCCACTACACACAGAGAGCTTGGAGTTCTCAAGGCATTGTACACTTTGTG
>NW_004953747.1:0-1281 GCF_000317375.1 Microtus ochrogaster
AGGCTGTGGGAGCTCCTTTAAGACACCAGCCCACTTGGGTGTGGTCTCATATACTATAAATGCAGCTGTAAAGCGTGCTCTTGCTTTCTTGCTTCCGGCTACTAGACTCTGTTCCTGTTCCCTGTTCGTGCAGAGGACTGTGATCTAGGACAGTGATCTGTAAATCTCCCGTAAATAAGTAACCCTTTATTATATGTAATTCTGTAGTGTGGGATCCTTTTGTAACTTCAGCCATCAAAGACAGGGTTTCTCTGTGTAACAGCCCTGACTGTCCTGAGATTCCCTTTGTAGAACAGGCTGGCCTTGAACTCACAGAGATCCACCTGCCTCTGCCTCCCAAGTGCTGGGATTGAAGGTGTGCACCACTACTGCCCAGCTAAGGGGGAAACTTTCTAAAACAAATAGTGCCATTGCACTTGTACCCTCAACCCACACCTTATACAGTTCACTGAAAACTTATAGCTGAGAAGAGAACGCATATCTGTGCAGCTATAGAGTTGGCAACAGATTCTTCAGTCCCAACTATAAACAACAGAGAAAATTATATTGCTTTTTGTAAACATTAAAGTATTTTGTACTGGGGACACTCTCATCTGACCTGAGAGCACATCATGGACATAGTGCACATGCAGACAAGCAGGCATTCACACATACACAAAGATAATTCTAGAAACAAACTTTTTGTTAAGTCATATGAAAATGGGCTCCAAATGTATTCATCATATGTCAACTATAAATCAAATATAATTATAAGGCATATACCAACAAAATCTCAGAAGAATATACTAAAACTCCAATATATAAAAGTGTTTAGAGTTGGGCAGTGATGGTGCATGCCTTTAATCCTAGCAATCAAGAGGCAGAGGCAGGTGGATTTCTGTGAGTTCTAGGACAGCCTGGTCTACAAAATAAGTTCCAGGACAGCCAGGACTACACACAGAAACCCTTTATCAAAAACAAAACAAAAAAGCATTTATTGTGCATGAACTTGTGATTTAACTGTACTGTGCTATATTAACAGTATGTTAAAAAAACTTCAGAACATGTCTTCTACTTTACATATTTAGCTATTTTAAGATAGTCTAGAAAATCTGTTTGTCAGATAACAACTATTAGAGACTATATTACTTTCACTGTTACAAAGATTAGGGCCATGTTAAAAATACAACTAATTTCTGTATTTATCTTCTTAAAATGTGAAATTGTTATCTTAGAGTCAATAAAAAAAAAAGATCAATTTAAACCATAATACAATTTGAGGGTTTTGCCGGGCAGTGGTGG
>NW_004953748.1:0-1280 GCF_000317375.1 Microtus ochrogaster
TTAACCTCTGAGCCATCTCTCCAGCCCTCTTAGTTACTTTTCTGTTGCTTTAATAAGACACCATGACCAAGGTGACTTATCGAAGAAAGGTTATTTGGGGCTTACAGTTTCAGAGGGTTCAAGTCCATGACATGGCAGGGAGCATAGCAGCAGGCAGTAATGGCACAGGAGCGTAGCTAAGTGCTCACATCACAAGACACAACCACAAAGCTGAGGAAGCTAATTGGGAATGCTATGATCATTTAAAGACTTAAAGTCAACCCCCAGTTACACACCTCCTCCAACGAGGGTACATCCCCTAATCCTCCCAAACAATTCCACCACCTGGGGGCTAAACACTCCAACATTTGGGTCTATGGGGCCATTCTTATATAAACCGCCACAGCCAAATACCTTGATTTAGTGATTTTACACTGTCTGGATGTGTGTAGAGAAAGGCAGGGTACTCTATGAAGAGGTGTACTTACTATATATGCATTAAAAACTAAAATGCTTTAAATGTTAAAGTTGTACCTTTATCTGCTTATGCATCTTGATGATTTAAGGAATATTTAGAAATTTGTATTGTTTCGAATCTTTGAAGAATGATTTTCTGAGATTGGACAGGTCAAGAGAGGACTGTCTATTAACATCTCCTCTTTCTTCTGGCAGAAAACCCTTTCCTTACTAAGGACATTCTGTGTGCTATGCTGAGTTGCAGGGGGATGAGGAGCCTGATCTTACCTGTTATGCAAGGAGTCACTTTGGTACATCACCATTACCAGGTTTGTCTTCTTTTATGTTTTGGAGAATTTTGCATTCATTACGGTCCAGGCAAGGCAGTGGTGTTGGCTCAGGCAAGGGAGTGAGGTTACTCAATAGTTGCAGCTTGGTCCTCAGAACCAATGGGCCTCTGCTGTGTGGTCACAATGGGCATCAGCCCTGCAGAACTGTCAGCCTGCAGAGCTTGGCTTTGTAGTCAGCTACAAGAGCTGCTTGGTAAAGTCTTAGGGATTTTACAAGTGGTGGTTAATCAGTTGCATCATTAAAACTCAAACTATAGACACATATGATTAAATAAATATGTTAAGAACAAAAGCAACAAGTACTTGGGACACATAGCTTTCTAGTTTTTGATATATTTTACTGCCTCTGTCCTGAGATCATATACATTCATGTCATATGTATGAGGGTGGTATTCTGCTGCTGTGTGCTTGCTACTGAGCAGGGCTTCCTAGCTCTGTGTTCAGTAACATCATGCTTGCAGGAAGTGGGATGTTTACACCAGGGAACTGGCAAAT
>NW_004953749.1:0-1280 GCF_000317375.1 Microtus ochrogaster
CATCAAATAGGTGTTTTTGTTGCTCAAATATATTGTAGTTGGCAAGAGACTCGATTCTAGAGGGGTTCCCAGGTGTACAAGGAGATGTCCCCAGCTAGTTCCTTGGGCAGCTGACTAGAGGGAGCTTGAAATGGCCCTATCCTATTGCCATACTGATGAATATCTTGCATATCACCATAGAACCTTCATCTGGTGATGGATGGAGATAGAGACAGAGACCCATACTGGAGCACCGGACTGAGCTCCCAAGGTCCATATGAAGAGCAGAAGGAGGGAGAACATGAGCAAGGAATTCAGGACCGCGAGGGGTGTGTCCATCCACTGAGATGGCAGGACTGATCTAATGGGAGATCACCAAGGCCAGTTGGACTGGAACTGATGGAGCATGTGATCAAACCAGACTCTCTGAATGTGGCTGATAGTGGAGGCTGACGGAGAAGCCAAGGACAATGGCACTGGGTTTTGATTCTACTGCATGGAAGGGCTTTGTGGGAGCCTAGTCTGTTTGGATGCTCACCTTCCTGGACCTGGGGGGAGCAGGGAGGACCTTGGACTTCCCACAGGGCAGGGAACCCTGACTGCTCCTTGGACTGGAGATGGAGGGGGGGAGGGGTAGTGGAGGGAGGGGAGGGAAGTGGGAGGAGAGAAGGAGGTAGAAATTTACAATAAAATAAACTAAAAAAAAAAGAAAGAAAGAAAGAAAAGCAAGACTAACTATCGCATTCCCCAAGTGTCTGTAGTTTAGAGGCCTGATAACTTCAAGTTATAATTCATATGCGGAGGTTAGTGGACAACTTTTGGTATTGGGTTCTTCCACTCGTCATATGTTCTTAGGATAGAAGACCACACTCACATTGTTAGGCTTGGCAGCCCTACTGTGGAATGTGCATAAGAGAATCATAAATCCTACCAGTTTGTATTTTGGTTTTGTTTATTACTTGGTCATATTCTTGCATAAATAAATTTATGACTGAAAAAAAAAAGAAAGAAAATAGCATCGTGTTACAAAGTGCCATGTACCACACCCCACCCCACCCTCAGGACAGACCGACACACAGACCTTCAATCGCTGGTACAAAAGCCCTTCTTTAATAGCACCATGGAGGCTTAAATACCCTGCAGTCAATGGCCAACAGGTGAAAATCCCATCCTCTGATCCTGTAGGCTAGGCACAGCTTCTAGTAACTTCAATTAGAAGGCTCTAGACAGGGAAGAGCAGCTGAAGGCCAGGACTTAATTGGTCCCAACACAAAGGTTGAAATTATTCTTAAAATATTATA
>NW_004953750.1:0-1280 GCF_000317375.1 Microtus ochrogaster
ACCCTATTCCAGGCTGAAAACTTCACAGATATTTATTCCTGACACTTTTTTTTTTTTGGCTGGGAAGTGTGTGTGTGTGGGGGGGGGGGCTGTGTATTAACTGCTGTCCAGTGCAGAAAAGGCTTCCCTGACCAAAGTTGAGGTAGCGCTAAACTACAGGCAAAACCATGATTAGAAGGCACTTTGACAAAACAGCCATGTGTCAGAGTGACAGCAGTGGGCTCTGCCAGGGTCTGTGACCACCTCAGCTGTGGACTCTTGCTCAGGTTTACAGTACTCTTCGTTTGTTTTAAGACAAGGTCTCAATCTAGCCCTGCAACTCACTGTGTAGCTAGGCTGGCTTCAAATCTGTAGCTTGCCTCAGCCTCACAAATGCAGCGATCCCAGACTGGAGTTGCCAGACTCAGTCCCTGTGTTTTCTTCTAGGGTTTACTGTTTCATGTTTTGGATCCGATATGATACCAAGCCCATCTTTGTTTGTGCAGGAACCGTCAAGGGTCCCAGAAGCATCTGTTGCAAAATCTATTTTCTTTCAAGTCAAATGTTATATAACCTTACAAAAGAAGGGGAAAAAAATATGGTGCCTGTGGTCATGGGGAGAGGATTCAGTTTTGTTTTTTGTTTTTTTTTTTTTTTTGTTTTTTTGTTTTTTTTTTAAAAATGGTGCTTGCCATCAAACCTGAAGAGCTGGGTTCAATCCTAGCAAGCTGGTGGAAGGAGGTTCTTTTCACACCCCCACATGCAGGCTGTGGCATGCACACCCATATTCTCATTCCCTCCTCTCTTCTCCTCTCCCCTTTCTCTCTGATAAAAATAAACAAACAAACAACAAATGCAAGAAAAAAAGCAATCTGCTTCCTGTAGAGCGGGTGAGTCTGTTTAGTTCTCGCGGGAGTCTTAGAATCGCAACTACTGTCTCCCGTCTGCAACCCTCTGTGTAAAGGCTGGCTTAGTTACTCTGGGTCTTTTTACACACAAATTAGAACAAGCGTGATCCTGACCAAACAAACTAAAATTTGATTAGGACCGCAGCAAATTTACAGAACAATCAGTGGTTTGCCATTCATGAGACCGGAGAATCTTTTATGGTACTCTTTCCTAAAAACCTTACATGTTAATTCCATTTGTATATAGTTCTCAATATTCTGTGCCTTGAGAATCTCATATAGTGAATATAATCCTTCAGATATAAATATTATAAATTCCATCATATTTTCTACACAAATGATCTCGGTGTGAGCAAATACACACAGTTCTCTCTCTCTCTCTCTCTCTCTCTC
>NW_004953751.1:0-1279 GCF_000317375.1 Microtus ochrogaster
TGTGTGTGTGTGTGTGTGTGTGTGACAGGCTCTCAACCAAGCTGTGTGGCACACCCCTTTAATCCCAGCACTTGGAAGGAAGGAATTCATCTAGGAAGCAAGAATGACACAGAAAAGGGCAGGCGACAGGAGCATACACACCTTAGGAGTAATAGTGTAAAAAATGACCAAGGCCCAGGAGTCCACTAGGTCGGTAAAGTGCCTTCCTAACATGCATGAAACCCAGGGCTCGATCCACATCAAAACCAACCCTATTGGTACAGGCTTGTCACCCCAGCGCTCAAGAGGCAGAAGCAGGAGGATCATCCTCAGCTACAAACTGAATTTGAAACCAGCCTGAGCTACGTGAGACCCTCATGTGGCTCCTCCAAAGATGAAAATCAAATGTCACATGCCCTCCCCCAACAAAAACCCGACCTATATATATCTGGGGTCTAGGATATATGTATGCTTTTTTCACAGAAAGAAAATAAAAGCTGGATCTGAAGTCGAGGCTACAGATGCCCACAGAGGAGTTCAGAGGCGATTGGAGAGAGGTCCTTGGTCCGGCCTTCCCTGCCCCCACGGAGAGGAGTACCTGATAACAGAATCTGCTGTGCCACTCTGCAAGATGTCGTCCTGCCTCGAGAGTCCAGGGAGACCCGGCTAGATAAGTGCCAGGATGTGCTTCAAGTTGCTGAATCCAGCTCACCTCACTCAGGAATCCCACCTGTCCTGAAGCACTAATGCTGAGCTCCTTCTGCAGTTTGAATTCTGGTTTGCTTTAAAACTAAGGTACAGACTGGACATCTGACAGTTTTAATCTTTGGATTGGAACTGATGGTATTTAATAACAATGTATGTCATTTTGTTCTTACTGCAATTGATCTAATGATATTTGTAACTGCTTATAGATATTGAGAAAGGTTTGACACACGCTGTAAAATGTGTGGGTTTAATGCATATGCTAAAAATTTTAGATTTTGATCCCTTTTACATTGCCCTAATTGTTGGCAGGCAGCACACGTAATTCTATGTGGAGTAGGTATTTAGGAAGGAGGATACCTAAGGCCAGACTAAAAGGTAAATACTGGGTTTGGAAGGTGCCCTTTCTTCTTGCCTGGACTTGGAGTTATTGGTGCCCAATTTATATCATTAGGAGCTCCTCACAGTCTTTTCATTAATGATTGACGCAGGGGCCCAATGACGGGAGTTAATGTGGAGTTCTCACCTGAACAGCACATCATACAGAGGCTGTACTGGCCGGCTCAACATGGCATGATGTCGGGATGAGAATTGC
>NW_004953752.1:0-1279 GCF_000317375.1 Microtus ochrogaster
GGGGAGTGGCAGGAAAAGCCATCTGAAAACATTTCATAACTCCCCACTCTTACGTAGTGCCAGGGGTGACCAACAGCCTGCCAGTAAATTGAATTCAGGAGTGATAGATTTTTAAAGGCAGTGTTAGTTCACTAGAACTTGACTTGAGGGATACCTGTACCAGCTATATTTAAAGAAAGAATGACGATCTTGTTATTTGACTGTCTCCAGAGATCATCTCCAGACACGGGAGAAAAACTGTTGTTTTTTTTTTTTAACAACAACAACAAAAGTTTTTTTTTAATGTATTTTTTATATATGGGTACTTTGTCTGCATATACATCCAGACACCAGAGAAGGCCATTAGATCCCAATATAGACAGTTGTGAGCCTCCATGTGAGTGCTGAGAATTGAACTAGGGTCTCTTGAAGAGTGGCAATGCCTTTAACGGATGAGACATCTCTCCAGCCCTGAGAAAAGCCTTCTTGAAGCGTCCCCCCTCCCCATGAAACAACACTTGACTCTTACATAACTGCTCTTTTCAGACCCTATCTGCTGTCTTCCTGGCTGCTGGATACAAAGCTGCTTTCTAACAGCACCCCCCCTCCAACCCCACTCACTCACCAATAAGTGCTTAACAGACTCACGATATATTTTTCTTGGAAGATTTTCTGAGTGCCAAGATTTAGACACAAAGTATTTCCTGGTTAAAAAGATAAGGAAGCCTATATTTAGCTTAAGGCCTACCTATACATCTCCCCAGTCTCACAGCTGTTTGATTTGAAGGAGGCCCATCTCCAGGCCTGTACATAACTTGCTGCTGATTAGACAAGCTTCTAAGCCAACTGGAACCCAACCTTCTGCTGCATTCTTCTAAAGGAAGATGTATCCACAGCTGTTTTGTCGGAACAGCTGTAAACGCACAATAGCTCATTAGAGAACAAGGCTATCTTTCCTGAAAACTATCAAAACACTGCACAAATGTATTTCTCAAAGCAGGCACTGAGCTACACTGATTCTTGGTTTTATCTATTGGAAGAGAAATCGCTATCAACCATGTGTTACAACACATCTGAGGAAAACGCCATTGATTGCAAGAGGCATGTATCAATTGCCAGTTTCTCCCAGGTTCCTCCGGGAGAAGAACCTCCCCAAGCCCGAATCCCCACAACTCAGAAAGATCCAGGTACTACCACTGACTTCCCAGCCTCTGCAGAGAATCATGGGGAGAAGGGATACCAAAGTCCTGCCTGGCCTCCCCAGCCCTCTGCTGTGCTTTCTTCTTGATTTCCTCTTGTG
>NW_004953753.1:0-1279 GCF_000317375.1 Microtus ochrogaster
CTTTTCTTAGATTTATCTATTGTGTATACAGTGTTCTGCCTGCATGTATCCCTGCTCTCCAAAAAGAGGGCACCAGATCTCATTACAGATGGTTGCGAGCCACCATGTGATTGCTGCGAATTGAACTCAGGACCTCTGGAAAAGCAGCCAGTGTTCTTAACCTCTGAGTGTCTTTCCAGCCCCTCTGAGGCCATTCTTTAAAGCCTCAGAATGACTAGGCCTTCGCCACACTTCATTCGTCAGGGACCCATGCGGCATTTCTGGTACCTGCAGGGCGTACAACTCATCCTCTGCCTGCAGACCTCAGCAGGAAGCTGGAGGCTACACCATCCCTCGGGTCTCCCACATTCCCCTTTTCCCAGAAGCCCTGAGTTCCTTCCCAGCTCCTTTCCCCGACCTATGTGATACTCGAGGTGTCCCCAAGCTTTTGTCATGATGACACATTGTCATCCACAAAGATCACGTGGTAGAAACTCTCAATAGATTTTTGTTGTTGTTGTTTGTCTTAATTCATGATGTTCAGGAAGTTTACAATGTTGTGTTGAGTGGCATCCATAACTACTCCCCGCAGTGCGGGTGCTGCCTGAGGACCACAAGTTGACCTAAATGGCAGGGACATTTCCCAGACAGCTTCAGTACCAGACATTCCATTGTCTCTGCCTTACTCCAAGTCAGTCTTTGTCCCCGCCCCATGCTACAGCAGCCTCTGCATTGTCACTATACAGTCCTTAGTCCCAGCACTCAGTTGAAGTCCCCCAAAAAGCAAATAAACAACAACCCCCAAAATTACTACTTACCTATTGTGTTAAAAATGTCTTTCTGGGCCGGGCGATGGTGGTGCACGCCTTTAATCCCAGCACTCCGGAGGCAGAGGCAGGCGGATCTCTGGGAGTTTGAGGCCAGCCTGGTCTACAAGAGCTAGTTCCAGGACAGGCTCCAAACCTACAGAGAAGCCCTGTTTCGAAAAAAAAAAAAATGTCTGTCTGTTTTCTGAGTTATTGGTGCTGTGAGCTGAACCCAGGGCCTCGTGTGTGCTAAAGGTACATTCTTCTACTGAGCCCTACCTCAGTTTACAGTAATCAACTGAAAAATGTGAAGGTAAAACCTAATTTGCCTAGCATACTTTAATGTTTGGTCATTTTTCTTAAAATGAAATCTCTTCCCATTCCCCACACACCATTCCGTCCATCTGCCTCTTCTTTCGTGCTGTGTTCTAATTGATTGAATGAGTCCGACTCTGATATACCTCAGGGCCTTTCCATGTGCTATTCACAGTACC
>NW_004953754.1:0-1278 GCF_000317375.1 Microtus ochrogaster
GTACTTCCTGTGGCTGAATTTTCTGTAAACCTATCCTATATCCTAGACAATTGATAGAATCTCTTCTTTGTATTTTTATCATTAACAATTTGTAATCTCTAGCAAAGCGATATTCTCTTTACTTCATCAAACACTTTTTCTAAGGTATCTGCATCGGAAACTTCCAGTAAGATATCATCCATGTAAAGATAATTTTTAGACTGAGGAAACTGTTTATGATTTAGTTCTCATGGCTGTTGTACAAAATATTGACACAAGCCAGGCGATGGTGGCGCATGCCTTTAATCCCAGCACTCGGGAGGCAGAGACAGGCGGATCTCTGTGAGTTCGAGACCAGCCTGGTCTACAGAGTGAGTTCCAGGACAGGCTCCAAAACCACAGAGAAACCCTGTCTCGAAAAACAAAAAAACAAAACAAAACAAAACAAAACAAAAAGAACAGACTGACAGCCCAGCGATGGTGGCTCACACCTTTAATCCCAGCACTCGGGAGGCAGAGGCAGGTGGATTTCTGTGTTTGAGGCCAGCCTGGTCTACAGAGCGAGTTCTTGTACAGCCAGAGATACACAGAGAAACCCTTCTGGGGTGGGGAGGGCAGGACATACAAACTAACAAGAAACCTGACAGTGAAACAGTGACCCGTGAATGAGGAGTGGGGCAGGGACTGGGGGCAGAGGAGGGAGGGGAAACCACAGTGGGGATGTAAATAAATAAATAATAAGTGACATCATGGGGATGAGTTAGAAAGTGAGGTCCTAGAAAAAGGAGGAAGGGCCGGGGGTGGGGCTTTAGGAAGCATTACAGAGATAAAGAGATGAGAAGACGAAGTAGCAAAATGCCAGGCTGGGAAAACAATTAAATACTGGGGAAAAGTGAGTTTGATAGACTCTTGTCAAGTGCTCAGTCAGGAGAGCTACAGCAGAAAAATCACTTAGTCAGAGAACACATGTGACAGACAGAACGAACCTCTCCATGTCACAGCCTGAGGGTCAAGCCCCAGCATCAAAATAAATAAAGAGCCATAAAGCTGAGGAATTCCAACACATTTATTAATAAATAAAAACATTAATCCCATCACCCAGAGACAAACTCTTAATGCTTTGATTTATTTACTTATTTTTTGGTTCAATCTTCCTTGCAGTTTCTTCTGTGATTTTTTTTTCTCTACAAAAATGCTAGGACCAGGGCTGGAGAGATGGCTCAGCGGTTAAGAGCATTGCCTGCTCTTCCAAAGGTCCTGAGTTCAGTTCCTAGCAACCACATGGTGGCTGACAACCAT
>NW_004953755.1:0-1278 GCF_000317375.1 Microtus ochrogaster
GGGGATCACAATATTCAAGGCTAGCGTGGGGTAGAAGAGTGAGACCCTGTCTCAAAGAACAAAGCCTGATGCTGAACTTAGATTAGAAGCAAATCCATCCCCCCCCACACTGTGTCTTATAGATATAACTGATGGATATTTGGATGAAAAAAATGTTTTTTTTTTGTCCATAACAAAAATCATCATAAGCAGCAAGCTGATGTCTATGGAAGACACAAATAGCCTGGGTACTTAGAAGGCCAAGGCAGGTGGATTTTATGAGCTCAAGAGTTTCAGGTCAGCTGGTAACAGATACACACACTTCAACTCAATTGCATGTATGCATAGACTGATACATGTAACATACATACATGAATTTGTATATATCTTAACCTATGTGACTTATAACCAATAGGAATTTGCTCCCAAGTTTGGAGACCATGAATTCCAAAGTTAAGGTACCATCTGGTGTGCTATATATTGAGGATTAGCTTTCTCACCAAAGATTGTTCTTTTTGGTCACACTGGGCTGATAGGACAAATAATGATGCCGTGACCTGAGCGCCTAGTGGCCCAACTCTCAATATTCTCACTGTAGAGTGCAGGTTTGAGTTGACCTGATAATAGATGTCACAGCGGCAAAGGACAAGGTCAGATAGAGACAGGAAAAGACTTGAAGGGACACCTGGTAATTCAAGCAGGCTTTACCAACAGTAGTAGATTTGCTGAGTCACAGCACAGGTGTTTTAAACTTTTGCAGAAAAGGTCAACCTGTCTTTCAATATGACTACACCACTTTGTATCCCCTCCAGCCATGTGTGTGTGAGCATACCAGTGGTTCCATGATTTTCCAACACTGAGTATGTATGTTCATATGCAGTAGTTTCTCCATGAAGAGGATTCTGTAGACTTTAGTCCCTCTCCCCCTTCTTGTCTGTAAATGAAAGGTTCCAGATCCACCCCTTCCAGCACACACACAGAATTTGAGAGTCTTCCTCATTCTACATGTTTATGACGGTCTCCACCATCATCCATGAAGGGCCTTTGAATGATGCTGCACTGGGTGACAGAGCACATGGGAAGCTTCCCCCACGTTTTGCTACAAAACAAACCAGGGTTAAGTGGACTCACCAGATTGTCCAGGTAACACAAAGAAGCTACTTCCATGTTCCATGTCTTTGAGCTTGGAAGAAGTGGAGGAGGGTGGGTGGACCCTTCAGCTCCCACAGCCCAGATGTTCTCCAGAAAGGGAGAGAGAGAGAACATCAGCCTAGACAGGGCCTGAAAGCACAGAGAGTG
>NW_004953756.1:0-1278 GCF_000317375.1 Microtus ochrogaster
AAGGCAATATGATATGACTGCCCTTTCCTAAGGGTAATTACAAAGGATGAAAGATGAAGTCTTTTTATTTTTTAATTTTACTTTTTTAAAAAGAAAACAATCTTTTTTCATTATACATACCAATCTTAGTTCCCTCTCCCTCCCCTCCTCCCATTCCCTTCATTTACCACCCCACCCCCATCCACTCCTCAGAGAGGGTAGGGCACATTGCTTTGGGGAAAGTCCAAGGCCCTCCCTACTATATCTAGGCTGAGCAATGTAACATGTTGACCTGCTTGTTGGGGTTTCTGTCCTGCCCAGTGCCCACAGCCGTTTAGCCCCAAAGAATCACACAGAAGTCTACATTAGATATAAACTGATTGGCCCATTAGCTCAGGCTTCATATTAGCTCTTATAATGTATACCAGCACATTATTCTTATCTATGTTAGCCACATGGCTTGGTACCTTTTTTGGTGGGGTAGGTCACATCTTGCTTCTTCCATGGTCTGGGCAGGACTGCGGGAAAGAACTTCCTTCTTCCCAGAATACTCCTGTTCTCCTTGCCCCACCTCCTGCCTATACTTCCTGCCTGGCTACTGGCCAATCAGCGTTTATTTAAAACATAATTGACAGAATACAGAATTGTCCCATACCAAAGCAAGGTATATATCCAAAGAGAATAGGTTTCAAAAGAGCCAGTACAAGCAGTAGGGATAAATCCTGGGGCCACTGGCAGTGGCCCCACACTCTGCCTCATTCATACAACTGTCAAACACATTCAAAAGGGACTAGTTTGGACCTATGTTGTTTCTTTCCCTGTGCAGCTGAAGTTGGTGAGCTCCCATTAGCTCAGGTAAACTGTTTCAGTGGGTGTACCCATCATGGCCTTGACCTCTTTGCTCATATCCTCACTCCTCTAACTCTTCAACTGGACTTTGGGATCTCAGTCCAGAGCTTTGATGCTGGTCTCTGTCTCTGTTTTCATTGGTTGCTGGATGAAGATTCCACGGTGATATTTAAGATATTTATCAGTCTGACTACAGGGCAAGGCCAATTCTAGTATCCTTTCCTGTATGGCTTAGGATCTTAGCTGGGATCATCCTTGTGGATTCCTGGGATGTTGCGGGAGATCCTTCCACTCCTCCACCCTATAGCCACTGCGATACTAGCCCATTGGGGCATGGTCTCTCTCCCTTTAAAAAAGCGGCCACTTCCCTCTCCTCTCTCTCTTCACTTCCTGCTCCGCCGGCGACTAGACTCCCTTCCTGGTTGCGCAGAGGGCTGACGGTGATCTGTA
>NW_004953757.1:0-1278 GCF_000317375.1 Microtus ochrogaster
GGTTATAGGTTATACATCTCTTTGAAGAGAGAACCCTGTGTATTTAACATTTTTAGTTTCTCTGGTGCTCACCTGTGAACACAAGGACCTGTGTCCACAACATAAAACCACAGCACAACTGGCTTCTTAACTCTTGGTTACAGAGTGGTCGAGGGCATGGGGTGATTTCTTCAGGGTGTGAGATCTGACTAACTTACAGTGTCCAGCAGCTTAGGAGTGTGGGTCCATGACGTCACAGTAGGCAGATAATTTCACCATCTATTCAAGATGCAAGCAAATTCACATAATAATGAGATGGAAGTGCTTGTTTATCTTTACATACAGAATTAAATCTTGATCTGCAAGACTTAGAACGTTTTCAACATTTCTCAGAGTTGACTGACATTTTGATTTTTTTCTTTTTTTAGATTTCTAGACAGGGTTCTCTGTGGCTTTGGAGCCTGTCCTGGAACTAGCTCTTGTAGACCAGGTTGGCCTCGAATTCACAGAGATCCGCCTGCCTCTGCCTCCCGAGTGCTGGGATTAAAGTCATGTGCCACCACCACCAGTGTCAATTTGATTTTGTAATAAATGAATTCAGTTTCATGTACATATGTAATATAAAATGGCAAAACAGAAGTATGCTTAGAACCATTTCACAAATTGTTGAAAATTTTATCTGAATCCCAAATCAAAATTCATTATTCCATTTAAAAAGTTAACCCAAGTCAGCAACTCAATCATATCAAAATAATTATGTATTTGTTTCTTACAACCTGACTGCTATTTCCCCTTCTCTCCACCAAGTCCTTCTACCCACCCCTACCCCCATCCACTCTTCCATTTCTGTTTAGAGAAGGGCAGGCCATGGATAGCAACCAAACATGGCATATCAAATTGAAGGTTGGGTGAGGCAAATCTAGCATTTTAACCCAACACAATCAAAAGACATCTGGTCCTTTAGTGCTGAGTAATGATGGGAGGAGAAAGAAATGCCTTTGTTTCCCGTGTGTGTCTATAAGAGCAGAGAACTCTGTACACACAGTAAAACACTGTAATTCATGACATGATGACTGACGAGAGCGTTGATAGCCCGAGGTGTTCCAAGTATTTCTGATGGTGCAGCACAGCATGGATGGTGGCACATGCACAAGGCACAGATTGTGTGTTCACAACTAAGGCTGTAGTGATGTCACACAGTGCACCTGGAGCAAAAGCTGCCAGAATTAGCATGCATATATATATATATATATATATATATATATTACACATTTGATTTCAAGTTCAATTTCATTGTTG
>NW_004953758.1:0-1277 GCF_000317375.1 Microtus ochrogaster
ACACTTTGGATGGTTACCCTACCAAGACTGCTGCAGGGAGAAACGTGTACCCCGTATCCCAAACTCTGGCACATTTCCAACAGAAATAGCACTAGAAATGCTAGCTAGATCACACTGCACAATGACTGTAATCTAATATTTGAGTCATACAAACATTAAATACTCTTTTCCACATCTATTTCTTCCCCAGAGAGCAAATGTTGACTTGACTCCGAGTACCCCCTTTGACTTCTTTCCCACCTCAGCTTCTTGAAAGACCAGGCCTGTGCCTAACCCCTGTGGCACCTTCTCCCCACACATTTGTTTCTTGTTCTTTGCTTTTTTCTCTTTCCCAGTTTGATATTTGCCAAACGCTACACACTCAATAAATTTTTGTTCAATGAAGAAATGGATTTGGCATTTCATCTGCCAACCATGAAACCACATTCTTAAAGTGAGCAACTTCCTCCTACATATTTTGAGTGTTACTAGCAGCAGCAATAGCTGGCAGTAGCCATCGCTGTTGAAATGATGGTCATGCTGCTGCTGATGGCAGGGATGACATCAGTCATGAGTCCCCTGCCGCCCCGAGCTGCTCCCCTCCTTCACTTGCCCCTGTCCACGACATTAAATTTTCTTCTATGACAACATTCCCTGGCTCACCTAGCTCTTCAGGGTCCCTACATATAGTATATTCTGCCTGTGGGTTCTACAGTATTGCTCCCTGTTTTTCTGTTAGACTCATTCACTACTACTCACAAGGTAACAATGGCAGAAGAATCACAGCTTTGAACCCCTGACCCTTGTATCCTTTCAGATACCAAATGAATAGACAGCTCTGCATGGCTGATCTCTTGGTGCCTAGAACACAACACAGTTTTCCCTGCTCTTCCCACTCCTAACTTAAAGTCCCAGCAGACTTCTGTGCTCCCTGACTGCCTCCGTCACACCACTGCTCCTCTGCCTTAAGGAAGTAATCCTTCCCGCGTGGTTCCATTACCTCAAGCCACTTCCTGCTCATTGATAACATTTGATAACTCATTGATACTTTTCTCCTGGACTCATCTTGGGTCTCTTACTCCCTCTGATTCTACTTCTTCATCTGTTACCTATGCAAATAAATCACCTGCATGTCTGTATAGACCAAAGTTCAAATTTCCCCGCTGTGCAAACAGCTCCACAGGTCTACCAGCTTGGCATCTTCCCCCAAACTCTAAATGGACCATAAACATCAGCCAAAGTAGGTGGTTGCTGTTGTCAATGTGAGCTCTACTTTCCTAATCTTTCTCTTTGTACAG
>NW_004953759.1:0-1277 GCF_000317375.1 Microtus ochrogaster
CACTACAATCTGAAATTCCTTTGCCTTCTCTGTTACCAAAAGGATGGCCTCTTATAGTTATTGATTTGAAAGATTGTTTTTTCACTATACCGTTACAAGAAAAGGATAGAGAAAAATTTGCCTTCACAGTGCCTGCTTATAATAATTCTCAGCCTAATAGGACATATCAATGGACTGTCCTCCCACAGGGTATGCTCAATAGTCCTACATTGTGCCAATATTTTGTAAGTAAGCCAATGGAAATAATTCGTAAACAATTCCCCAAGTCCATAACTTATCATTACATGGATGACATCTTGTTATCTGATTCAAATAAAGATACTTTAGAAAGGATGTTTGAAGAAGTAAAGAAAGTATTGCCTAGGTGGGGATTACAAATTGTCCCTGAAAAGATTCAAAGAGGAAATTCTATTAATTACCTAGGTTACAGAATAGGGTTAGAGAAAATGGCCTTTACTATTAACATGATGCTTCTTATGAAATTCTGAGGCCTGCAACACACTTCCAATCAATAATTGATCAATCTCAGCATTGCCTTGGGCTACAGGACCAGGCAGACCTGTATGGGAC
The DNA here is from genome assembly GCF_000317375.1 of Microtus ochrogaster. Classification (NCBI taxonomy): domain Eukaryota; kingdom Metazoa; phylum Chordata; class Mammalia; order Rodentia; family Cricetidae; genus Microtus; species Microtus ochrogaster. Next base: position 571 of record NW_004953759.1, read on the forward strand.
CGGATGTGTGTTATGTACATCAGAAAAAGCCTATTCCTGATTATGTCTTGTACCTGGATAAACAATAAAGTCAACTCTGTGTCATCTGTTATACATTCAGTGGTTTCAATATGCAAGATAACTCTTTCTGCATATTGTGAATCTGTAACTATATTAAGAAGTTCTTTAAAATCCCTTAGCACCATAAGAATGGCATATAATTCTGCCTTCTGGACAGAATTATAAGGGCTTTGTTCCACCTTACTCAATCTATCTGACTTGTAACCTGCTTTCCCTGATTTATTTGCATCAGTATAGAATATACGGCCTCCAGTTATTGGAGCATCACGTACAATTCTAGGAAGAATCCAAGAAGTTCTTTTTATAAGGTTAAGTCTACCACTTTTTGGATAGTTGCTATTAGTTTCTCCCAAAAAATTAGCACAAGTTCTTTGCCACAGTTCATTGTCTTCCCATATCTTTTTTTATTTCTTCAGTAGTAAAAGGCACTATAATTTCTGCTGGGTCTATACCTTTTAGTTGACAAAGTCTCAGCTTACTTTTATAATTAATTCAGAGACTTTTTCCACATAAGTTTTTAATTTTTTACTTGGTTTATTAGGTATAAATATCCACTCTAAAATAATGTCTTCCCTCTGCATTAGAATCCCTGTAGGAGAAATTGTAGAATGCAACATGACTAGGATGCAGCTAAGATTTGGGTTCAC
>NW_004953760.1:0-1277 GCF_000317375.1 Microtus ochrogaster
CTGTAGACCAGGCTGGTCTTGAACTCACAGAGATCCGCCTGCCTCTGCCTCCCGAGTGCTGGGATTAAAGGCGTGCGCCACCATCGCCCGGCTTATGTGATTTTTTTAGCTTCTTGTGTGTTATTATTATTGTACGTGCATGACGCTTGTGTGGGGATATGTGTGGCCCAGTGTGCCTGTCGAATTCAAATGGGAACACTGTGGCCTTAGTTCTCTCCTTTAACTTGTGTTTACTTGTTTTTATTATTATTGTTATTTGTTGCTTTGTTTGTTGGTTTTTTGAGACATGATATCTCTGTATAGCATTGCCTGCCCTGGAACTCAGAGATCCTCTTGCCTCTGCCTCCTAAGTGCTGGGATTAAAGGCAAGCCTCACCACTACCTGGGTTGTTGTTGTTGTTGTTGTTGTTGTTGTTGTTAAAGGATTTCACCATGTGGCTCTGGTTGGTCTGGAACTCACTACATAGACCAGGCTGGCCTCAGACTCATAAAGAACTGCCTGCCTCTGCCTCTCGAGTGCTCGGATTAAAGCTGTGGCCCACCACGCTCAACTTTTTACTTCCTTTTTAAAAATTGCATTTACAGGTTTACCTTGGGTAAGTTTATCTGTTTTCAAACCACATCCCGTGTGGTGGTCAAAGGAAAACCCTTGAATGTGAGCCCTCTCCTTCTCCCTTGTGTGTCTGGGCAATCAAACTAGGGCTGTCAGGTATCCAGCTCACAGCCTTCATCACAGAGTCAGCTGTGGTCAACCCATTCTGAAGACAGCCCCTTAAATAGAAGTAGCAAATCAGTTAAGGAAATTTAAATTCCAAAATTAAAGAGAGGACAAGAAAATAGTAACATCAGGCACAGTAACCAAGACACCCATTGGACCTTTGTTAGACAGCTCTTCATTGGGCAGACTTGGCCATGCATCAATTCTGATGTGGGAAGTGGGTAAGAATAGCAATCTGGGGCTTTCCCCTCCACAGTGAGCTTGAAACTGCCCTTCAGTTGCAGTCCCTTATAAGCATATGTCACAGTAAGAACCTCTGGGCTCCCACAGGCTAAAAGAACCATGTAGAAAAAGTTTACCCCACCCTAGGTGATCAGAGCTCTGTGCCTGGGCACACACCGGGGGACTTCCCTTTTCTAGCAAAGGAAAGCCTGAATGGGTGGGAATTGGAGACAGCAACTTTTTTCTTTCTTAGTGTGCCAATGAGAATGACAAACCTTTGTTACTGAGCAAGGGACTGCTTTGAAGAAAGGGTAGCACACACACATGCACACACACA
>NW_004953761.1:0-1277 GCF_000317375.1 Microtus ochrogaster
TATCTGGGTTGATATTCTGGAATGAGGCTATCTAGGTTGATATTCTAATAACCTCTGTTATTTTGATGACTGTTTTCTACCTGTGTTCACAGCTTTAAAATGAGTTCTTTGCAGAGCCGGTGTGGCTGCCTTGGGGACTTCTCTGAGAGAGGAACCCTTCTCTGGTTTTTCTTAGGGCTGTGCCTGAGAATGGTTTTCAGGATGAGAGGCGTGTTACTTTCATGCACAGGCTTAGGGGCTGAGAAATCCCAGGGGCCTCTAAACAAGACTTTCAAGTTTTTGCGATGTAACTATTTTTTGTTGCTACTTTTTTGTTTGTTTGTTTGTTTTTTGGTGTTTTGTTTTGTTTTGTTTTCTGAGGCAGTGTTTCCCTATGTAACAGTCTTGACTGTCCTGGAACTTACTCCATAGACCAGGCTGGCCTTGAATTCAAAGATCCGCCTGCCTCTGCCTGTGTGCTGGGATTAAAGGTGTGTGCCACCACTGCCTGGTTCAATATAACTCTTTTAGAACTGTAGTGGGAGGAGGGATGGCCCACTCTTTCATGACCAAAACATTGAGTTGGGTTTTCAGAAACCACATCAAAGGTCTCTCCAATTCCCTTTAAAGCACTGGGTGTGGTGACATGTGACTTTAATCCTAGCACTCAGGAAGCAGAGGTTGCTAGATTTTCTATGAGTTTGAGTTCAGCCTGATCTACATATCGAGTTTAGCTCATCCAGGGCTAGATAGCAAGACCCTGTCTCAAAACCAAGCAAACACAAACTGTAGTATGGTGACAGCTCCCTTATTTTTAGGCTACAGAGTAATGATACCTATAATAGGAGTCTCTAGCTAGCTCAACTATATCACATATTCTTGGCTTCCTTGCAATCAATGCTGCCACTTCTGGTGTTGAGCTCTGTAGAATCAGCCTCTAGATTCTGCAAGATGATGGTGCTGGGTGAGGTGTGGGAAGCCGTTCTGATCTGGAATCACACTGGCCTGCCTGCTAGCCAAGAAGAAGCACAGAATCTTTTGATTGTCAGCACTTGTTTGCTTGTTTCGAGACTTATTGGTTTAGTGTGTATGTTATGCTTGTCTGTATGTGTGCTGTGTTCAAACGGTGCCTATGGTGCCAGGAAATGCTCCCTGGAGGGTTTTCAAAGGAAAACCAGTTCTTCCTAATCCTTCTGGCTTCCCTCAAACATATACATTCCAAACCCCCTGATATATTAAACATTATGCACATGTTTATAGAGTTACAGCTGCAACAGAACCAGTCTCTGGTCTACTCA
>NW_004953762.1:0-1277 GCF_000317375.1 Microtus ochrogaster
CTTGCTGAACCTGGATGAAGGTGGGCGGTCCTTGGACTTCCCACAGGTCGGGGAACCCTGATTGCTCTTCAAGCTGATGAGGGAGAGGGACTTGATCGGGGGAGGGGGAGGGAGGTGGGAGGCGGTGGCGTGGAGGGGGCAGAAATCCTTAATAAATAAATAAAATTAATTAAAAAAAAGAAACCAAAATTATATAAAAAAAAATTTAGATAATCAGGAGCAATAGCTCAATAATTAAGAATGCTTAGCTGAATATTGTGTACATAATAAATAAATAAATACCTTAAGAAATAATAAAATTAATTAAAAAAAAATAAAAAAAAATGGAATAGCTTCCATTGTCTGCCAATACTGCCATTTATCAATCCCACACTGGAGGACATATGGTTGCTTTAATGCTTTAGTAATTATGACTATAACTACTATCAGTATTCATGAAGAGATTGTACATGTGTGTTGTTGTTGTTGTTGTTTTTAAATAGAAGTTTTATGAACTGGGAACTGAACCAGAACTTTCAGCATGCTAAGCAAGGGCTCTTTCACTAACACTTGCAGATACATGTTCTAATTTTTGTATGATGCATTTTTCAACTCTGAGTAAATACTAAGAAATATAATTACTGATCTGAGAGAAAAGGTATTATTAGTTTTGTAAGAAACTACCCAGATCATCTTCCTAAGCGACTAGTCCAGTTTCATTTCCATCAGTAATGAACTGGAGGTCAGTCCTCATCTGCACCAGTGTTGGATGCTGCTGGAGCCTTGGATTTGAACAAGTTAGTATGGACTAGTGTCTCGTTGGAGCTCTGATTTACACTTTTCTGATGCCCAGGACAAAAGCATCACCTTCTCATATACTTACTTGTCACATGCATGTCTTCTTTGGTGAGTTAACTGCAGAGCTGAGGCTCACTTCTCAGTCAAGTTGTTCATTATCTTACTTGTTACTTTTGAGACTTATTTATATGCTTTTACTAAAAGCCTTTATTAGATGTTTCTTTTGAAAATATTTATTCTAGCCATTGAGTGACTCAGCAGGTAGACAGCTGTTGCCAAGTCTAACAGTCTGAAACACACAGTTGAAGAAAGGCAACTTTGTTGGTTGTAAATTACTCTCCAACTTATACATGTACACCATAGCACAAATGTGCCTCCACCTCCACACAGTAGAAATAAATTTCACTAAAATTTTGAGAACCCTTCTTGTATTATATTCATATCCTTTTCAAAGTATTTTTAAGTTAGAACTTTTTAATTTTATTTTTATTTATTTATTT
>NW_004953763.1:0-1277 GCF_000317375.1 Microtus ochrogaster
CATAAGAAGGAAGAGTGCAAATCAGAAATACTCAATTGTGTCCCTTCTCCATCAGTTAAATAGTACCTTTCCTTCTGTCCTGCTGATTTATAATGTGATCGATGACAAACCACATCCCTAAGCGTAGGGCCTCCCACTGCAGAACACCATCTTCAGCAATTAGGAGGATATTGCTTTACTATTGATGGAGAAGCCAAAATGTTTCACTGAGTGGTGGTTGTCTGTTTTCTACCTGGTGAAATATGACTTCCCAATACCCTTGGGAGAAGGAAAACACTTCCCTCCTTGGGCCGCTCCCCGCTGGAAAATGTTTGCATTCTCCTTGCTTCCTCGGAGGAAGAGACTTCTTGCTCATTTAGTTCAGTCCCTCTGTGACCTGAAGTCATTTCACCTATAAGACAGATGACTTCAACCCTCAGTCTTGAGCTTGAATTGCAATACAAACCAAATTAGATAAAATAAATCAATAATACCCTTGCAGGCCAAATTCACTTAAGTAACATTTACAGTACAATTGCCTACTTTGCCCATATACTTTAATCCATTAACACTCTACATTTGGCACCTGAATAAATATGTTACCCCAGCTGCATATAAATGGCTTAGAATTTCATCATTACTTTGTGTTGAGTGAAAGGTTAGTAAATTTTCATTTCTTTAATAAAAAGTGATTTTAAAAAAATGAAGAAAAAAAGCTGACAAAGCACAAAGCCTAAGTGTTGTGACTGGTTATTTCAACTCCCAGACAGCTCACTGGTAACTTAGGCAATTTTGCCATAATTATATGAGCCATCATATTCATTCCTTTTGTGATGAGAACCTCTAAACACATTGTCCCATGCATGTACATTTGGATTCTAACCTGAAAAGTATGTTGCAGTTAAGAAACAATAGACATTCGTGAATAGATGCATTACTCTAATAGTGAAAAACTTTGACTTTTGCACAGAAAACAAACGAGATATCAGCACTTGACTGTACTTAACATAACTTAGCAGATCTTGATCTTACCAGTTTGCTGTAGCTTTTTATAAACCGCAGCTGAATCATTCTCTCTAATGAATGAATTAAATTAGTAATAGGGCATGTAGACTGTTATTCAGAACAATGTTACATGCAAAAAAGTTCACTTAGTCACTGGTTTGAATTTGGGAAAGATTGTCAAACAATGTCTTTCAGCCATTATCAGAGGCCTTAATAATGTCAAACTTTTTTCTTAGTTGGAAAGAATGACATTGGGAACTTAGCCTAGAGATGTAGAGACCAGAATGAAAAGC
>NW_004953764.1:0-1277 GCF_000317375.1 Microtus ochrogaster
GATTCAGACCACTAAATGAGTCATACTATTGGATGAATGTACAGAGGCTTGGGAGAGAGAAGAAAAAGAATACAGAGAATAAAGTTAATGGTTAAACTTTCCCGGCTGTAATCCCAGGAATTTGAAGGCATGGGCAGGATTACTGCAAATTCATAGTCAGCCTGGTCTACACAGCAATTCCAGGCCAAGAAAGATGAATAACACTAAAAAATCATGGTAAAAAGCACAAAAACAGAAAATGCCTGGTTTGTGTGCTAGAATTCAGGAAGTCTAGCATGCTTTGGCAAGTGTTTTATGGCTGAGCTACATCTACAGCTGCAATGGAAATTACTTTACTTATGTTCTTATCCCCTGAGGACAAGCTGGTTAAAAGGTAGATAAGTAAGAACACTTGCCATCAAACACTACTGTTCTACTGCAGATGTAATATGAACATCTGGTTAATGTTTATCTTCTCTGCTAGGCCATCGACGTAACAGGCCTATGCACTGCACTTCTGTTAAAAGATGTGCTAAATCGGCCGGGCGGTGGTGGCGCACGCCTGTAATCCCAGCACTTGGGAGGCAGAGGCAGGCGGATCTCTGTGAGTTCGAGGCCAGCCTGGTCTACCAAGAGAGTTCCAGGACAGGCTCCAAAGCTACAGAGAAACCCTGTCTCGAAAAAAAAAAATAGTGCATACGGTGCGCTCATCCAGCTAGGTGCTGTGCTTCTAGTGTAGACAGCAACACGCTGAGGTGGCGTTGTTACTGGGGCACTGTCTGAGTTTCATACCAGGGCCCTGGGACAAAAGGCTGCTCTATTTGGCTTGACTTGATTTGGTTGGTTGGTTTTTATTTGTGTGTTTGTGTGCATGCATGTGTGTGCAAATGCCTTCAGAGGCCACAAGAGGGCATCAGCCTCCCCAGCTTAGGTTACAGATGGTCGTGTGCATCCCAGTGTGGGTACAAGGAACCCAAACTCAGGTTCTCTGCAACAAAGGCATTCACTCGTAAACAATGAGCCATTTCTCCAGCCCAGTTTCTGGGTGTTTTTGAGATGAGTCTTGCTCTGCAGCCTGGCTGATCTGGAATTTCACTATGTAGTCCAGGCTGGCCTCACATTTTTTTTTTTAAATTTATTTATTTATTGAGAATTTCCGCCTCCTCCCCGCCACCGCCCCCCCCCTCCCCCCTCGCCCCCCCCATCAAGTCCCTCTCCCCCATCAGCCCGTAGAGCCATCAGGGCTCCCTGACCTGTGGGAAGTCCAAGGACCGCCCACCTCCATCCAGGTTTAGTAA
>NW_004953765.1:0-1276 GCF_000317375.1 Microtus ochrogaster
TACAGGAAGAAAGTAGAGTTCGTTAATGCCAAGCCATCTCTCCAGCCCTTAATGCATACGTTTTTAATGCTATGTTATATGCAAGACAGAAAATTGTACCATGAAATAAATTTTCACTTAAAATATTAACTTAAAGTTTAAAAAAAAAAAGAATCACCAAGAAATACCACGCCTATGTCTTTCATGTTTGCTGAGGAATTTCATAAGGAAATTTTCAACATAACCTATAAGCCCTTATATACATGTTGTGTATGCTTTGGTACGTACGTGAAGGCTAGAGGTTGACATTCTCTTTGTCAATTTCTTTTCCTCTCATTAAAAACGTATGCGTGTGTGCACATGTGCCCCACACCTGCCAAGTAAGTGTGTGAAGGTCAGAAGAGAACCATATTTGACAGCTGTGTTCTGCCAATTCGTGGGTTCTGGGGATTGAACTCAGGCCATTGGTCTGCCAGTGGGTGCCCTCATGTGCTGAACCACCCTGTGGTCACTACTCCTCAGCTTTGGAGACATTCTCTTACCCAGATCCCCGCTGTGTTTGACTGATTGTCTTGGAGTATACTGATTCACCTAGACGTGCAGGCAAGCAAGCTTTGGGGATCCTCCTGTATCCACATCTCCTAGTTTCTCAAGGTGCTGGGGGTTCTGAACTCGGGGCTCACAGGGCGAGTGCTTTACCAACTGAGTTTTAACAGTCACGGCAGCCCTCTTTCCTGGTCCTTGTTTTCTGTTTCTCACTAGTTTATAGGCAGGAAAAAATGACCCTCAACAGTAGATTCTCCACAGCCCACATGCTCCTTGATCATGGCTGTAGTTGTGAGGTTAATTAGTCTACAGTTATTCCGTCTTCCAAATTAGAGCTTCAGGTGCTGGAAGCATTTGTACGTGCTCTTGAAGATGCGAGTTGAAGCATCACAGCAGCACTGTGGGAGACAGCTGCAGTGTTGAATCCCCATTATACAGATGGGGAGATTGATTTATGGGCTCATAGGAAGTCTAAGTAGTAACTAATAACTAACAGTGATTGGAGTAGGAATCAAATCCAAGCTGAGTTTAATCTATCTGCATTCTCCTGTTATCCGGAGAGTGCTCTGAGGATGGGTGAAGCCTGATATAGAGCCCTTGCCTTGAATGGCACAGCCATACACTATATGCCTAGCCCAGAAATGAACACCTGAGTAGAGAAATACGTAAATAAGAAAATTTCAGTTCTTCTCTAACATCAGAAGGAAATGCTCTTTGCCATCTAGTATTTACACTTTACTGTGCCTTTACA
>NW_004953766.1:0-1276 GCF_000317375.1 Microtus ochrogaster
TGCTTGATATAATTGGAAGTCAGCAACTAGAAAGATAAGAATAAGCCTGTGATAGATGAGAACTATAGAATGGGAAGAAATGCTACAGAAATTACATTAAGGTAAGGGATTATATGTCCATTAAACGACAACAAAAAATACCAGTCACTATAAGAATAAGACCAGGGAACTTACTGCATCTCTCTGATGGAAATGGTCATGTAGACATCTTGACCGATTTGGTCTTAGGCTGAAAATTAATACGAGAATATTGACTTCTACCCACTCAAAGCTTTTTTTCTCAAAACATGAAAATTTATTTCCTTCATCACAGCTTTTGGATATATTTGAGAGCTCATTGGAATGTAAATATGTCATGCTGCAAAGATGCTCTTTGGGGAGGATCATATTACACCTTTGAGGGCAAGGACTTTCAGTGCTTCTCACAGAAAGTGGTAATTTAGGAACATTCTCTTTTGTGACTCAGAGTGTCATTTTCTAAAATGAGAAAAATAATCCAACCTCTTGAATTAATGAAAATACATATTCCATGAGTATTAATTGCCCAGGCTTGAAGAGTATAAATTTTATTATGGTTGGTTAAATTTAGCTTCTTAAAACTTCCTATCCCTCAAGTCCTTAAAATATAAAATTTTATAATAGTTTGTTATTTCTCTATGATTTACTGTCAGTAAACTTATTTCATCCTACAATCCAATGCGATCCCATCTTCGGTTTAGAGTTGAGCTTTAGAATCTCTGTGTGTGTTGCTCTTGTTATTGTTGTATTGAATTAATCACACAATACTGCAACAATGCAATCTATGAAAGTGAAAAGAAACTGCTGCCTTTTCCCCCAGCAGAGTCTATAGAAATTAGGTAAAATATGATTCTCTGAGTATTTATTTCGAAATTAGACTGCAGTCTTTTCATCCTTTTTTATCATATGTACACACATTGTGTGCTATGGAATGAAGCTAATTCAACCAACCTATTAGACACACACTGTTTTCCATGCTGGCGCTGAGAGGAGGCAAGCTTTCAACTTGGCACTCTGCCTACAATCACCCGGGGTCAGAGTCAATCACTGGGAAAGTTTGGGGAGTTTATTTCTGATCATGGAAGGAAATGGTCCTGTACACATCCAGGAACTTAAGATTCTCTATTGTCTTTGAGGAGACAGATGTGTCATCCAAATCACGGGGATCATGATGTACATAAACAAAAGACCAGGGGCAGCTGGGTGGAGAAAGACTGGATGTGCAGCAACCTCCTATCCAGTGAATTCTAGACTACCC
>NW_004953768.1:0-1276 GCF_000317375.1 Microtus ochrogaster
CAGTTTGGATGCTCAACTTACTAGACCTGGATGGAGGTGGGGGTTCCTTGGACTTCCCACAGGTCAGGGAATCCTGATTGCTCTTCGGGCTGAGGTGGGGGACTTAGTTGGGGGAGGGGGAAGGAAATGGGAGGCGGTGGCAGGGAAGAGACAGAAATCTTTAATAAATAAATTAAAAAATAAAAAAAAACAATTATCCATAAAGGTAGGCAAGAACATAGCTAGATGGAAAATTTCAAGCAAAAAAGAAACAATCTGAAAGATGCCTAGAGACATTCTTATTATTGCAAGAACAAATGCTAATAGAAGGATGCCCAAGCAGACAACCATGACTCTGTTTAAGAGACAGATGAGAAAGGAGCCAAGAAAACGAAAGAACTAAAGCCCAGCCTTGGAGCAAAGCAAGAATCAGAGCTGCAATTAAGAAAACAACGCTGCAAAACACAGAAGGAAACCAGAACCAGGGTTCTGCAGGGCACAAATCTCGTCCTGACATTTGCGGAGATAACTGAGCAGATGGGGCTTATACACAGGCCATCATCCACTTTGATTTTTAAGATATTGACAGCCAAATTCACTACAAATAAAGGATCAGTTCCTAATGCCACTTTTCTCTATCAATCTTTACAAAATGAAAAGGCAAAAGGAACAGCACAGAAATCAATGCACTTGAACATGAAGAAAAGGTGAAAGAAAAACCCATCCCAAAACTAAAGAAAGGTTGGTTTCAAACAGTAAGAGACAGGCAGTACAACGCAAACCTCCCAGGAGGTTCCCGGCTGCTGCCTGCCACGGATGTTACCCTCCATCCCTCATCTTCTTCCCTGTAAAGATGGGGAGACCTAGCATACCACCCTGGCAGCACTGCTGGACGAGGCAAACAATGCAACAATTAAAATTGTCTTACATTTATGGCTGCTGAGTCTTCAGTGCAGGAGGAAAATTGAATTTGTACTTCACTGGTTTAAAGTTGCAAATTAAAACTTAAGTTACTGGAAAAGCTTTAAATATATTTATAGCAAACTCAGTATGTGCACTGTATTTTATGTGTAAGTTTTTTTTTAATTTATTTATTTATTAAGGATTTCTGTCTCCTCCCACCACCGCCTCCCATTTCCCTCCCCCTCCCCCGATCAAGTCCCTCTCCCTCATCAGCTTAAAGAGCAATCAGGGTTCCCTGCCCTGTGGGAAGTCCAAGGACCGCCCACCTCCATCCAGGTTTAGTAAGTTGAGCATCCGAACTGCCTAGGCTCCCCCAAAGCCAGTATGTGCAGTA
>NW_004953769.1:0-1275 GCF_000317375.1 Microtus ochrogaster
CTGAGATTAACTGAGTCCATTCTTATGTTGTTGTTTTGTTACTTGAAGCCTACATTTTGACCATTTCCCTAACAAATGACAAATGTAGTCCATAAGCTACAAATGCTTATTTAATTTCCTTCAGATCAGTCATACATATGGGCTCCCATGAATATTCTTTGACAACCTCAGGGTACTTGGGGCCAGATACTCTTTCTGATGTTATTACCAGAAAGGCAGGCAGAACTTTGAGGAAGCTATCCCAGAGGTTTTTACATACCGATGAGGCTAAATTTTGTCTTTGTACCTTGTGTTCATGGTCATCAAATTTGATAAGTTCCTCAATATTTTCAAATCTATTTACCACTGCCTTTTGTAAAGTCTGGATTTCCTGTCCAGTGTTCTATTCCAATGTCCTCATTGAGGATTCCAAGGTATGTAGTCTTTCCAGTAGAGATAATGTCTCATCCTTGGGCATAATCTTCATAGCATGCATATTGCCTTCTTAGAGAGACATTTTATCAGTCAATCTGTCTACCCCTTTGGCAGAGTCTGATTAATACATTCAACAGTACTAATTTTCTCAAATAATGTTTCAGCACCCACTGTCATTAATTGGGTTTTATGTACCAAATTGGCTGTATCCTTCTCCAGAGTGTTGAATTTTCCTTTAAATAAATTACTATCAGTCTGTACCATTTCTAAAAGTACTCCAGTTAACTGAGTTTTGTTAGTTAAATTGTTCATATCCTTCAGAGTTCTGACTTCTTTTTTGAGAAGCTAGGTATCAGTCTGTAAAGACTGTCCCATTTCTTTTTTTTTATTTACTTAACTTTATTTTATATGCATTGGTATATGTTGAAGGGAGCTGCAGACTGCACTCCTGCCACCTCGCTCCCAGCTGCTTGGCTAGCTTATGCCCCAAGATAATGACACACAAACTGTATTCATATAAACATTGCCTGGCCCATTATATCTAGCCTCTTCTGGCTAACTCTCATATCCTGCCTTAACCCATATCTAATAATCTGTGTAGCACCAGTCTTACCGGGAAAGATTCAGCATGTCTGATCTGGCAGCTGGGAGGACAAGACTAATCCCTAGAATTAAAAATAGTGATGTAGGAGGGAAATCATGTAAGACTTGTAAAACCTCATACATGGTTTAAGTAAAGGGGCTATTGAAACCTTGGATGGTTAGGTTGTCTGACATATTGCCCTTTTAGATTATAAATTTATTGTCATGGGTTAGTTGTAATTGCCTATATTACCAGAAAAATATGGTCCTAGAAAACCC
>NW_004953770.1:0-1275 GCF_000317375.1 Microtus ochrogaster
GAGAGAGAGAGAGAGAGAGAGAGAGAGAGAGAGAGAGAGAGAGAGAGAGAGAGAGAGAGAGAGAGAGAGAGCGCTCTGCATGGGGACCAGTGCTGCTGGAAGATGACGTTCATAGTGGTGGTGTCATTGGGAGCTTCCAACCACTGACATTCTGTTTCCTCTCCTTTCCTTCCCTGCCTCTATCTTTCTGGAATTTAATTTCTGTGAAAAGGTCTCATGAAGCTCAAGCCATCCTGAAATTGCTTTGTAGGCGAGGCTGCCTTGAACTCTAGGCCCTGCCTCCAGGATCACATGCTCGGATTCTAGGCACGGGGCATCAAGTCTGCCATGCCCAGCTCCCTGAGATTTCTTGATGTTTTAGATTATTAAGGGGACCATAGTCCTTCTTTACTGGCCAGTGTGTTAGAGCCAGATTTTATCCTCGGCTGCTAGCTTCGCCTCTGTGACTTAGAGTCACAGTGCTGATAACATAGTAGACTCACTCTCCCATATTCTGGGGTGGGGGTGGAAGAGGGAGGGAGGAAGGGAGGGAAAGAGGGTGAGGGAAGGGGGAGAGAGAGAACATTTAAAGTGGTCTTCCAGCCAGGCCAGGCAGTGGAGGCTCACACCTTTAATCCCAGCACTAGGGAGGCAGAGGCAGGTGGATCTCTGTGAGTTCGAGGCCAGGGAGCTCAAAGGGGCCTAGTGATACTGTGTTGAAGGACAAGCTGAAGCCATAGTAGTAACCTCAGGTAGCCCATCCATATCCAGAGAAGTGGCTGAGGCAGCTCTGTGGGGATTCTGGTGTCACAGAGAAACCTGGTTGTCCCTATCCTTATGCATATTACACAAATCCATATTGTCAGTTGCTGTGTGGGAGGATGATGCTGGAGGATTCCTGAAGGCCAGTCTCAACAACATGGTTAGACCCCTCACGCAAAAGTGCAGTTCAGAGAGTGAAGACTGTGTGAATATGAACGGCTTGCTGTCTCTCTTCTGACTTGAACTGTGGGATAGGTGGATTGCTTTTTCCTATTGTGGATTCTGATTTTTCAGCCTGCTTACCAATTGAGCCCCCATCAGACAGGAGAATGCAGAGTATCAATTTCAGTGTTCTCTGAGCTCATTCCTCTAGCCCATCACCTGCTACTTCCCTGAATCCTTGGTTGCCAAAATGCCTGCCTGCCCATGTCCCTCCTTCCCTCTCTGTGTCCCTCCCTCCCTCCCTCCCTCCCACCTTACAAACTCTCTCCTTCCCTTCATTCTTTCCTCTCTCTCTCTCTCTCTCTCTCTCTC
>NW_004953771.1:0-1275 GCF_000317375.1 Microtus ochrogaster
GTTCAGTCTTATATAGAACATTAAAACAGAAGTCCTTACCCAACCCTTAAGGATCAGGGCTCTGTGTGCAAGAGGTTACCCGAACCCAGTATCCACCCATCAATGTTCTGCTGGAGCACATGTGGGGGCAGACCCAAAGCTGCAGGATCGTCCTGACATCGGACTCAACAGGATATCCAATAGGAACCCCAGTAAGGACCCAGTATTGATAGTGTAGAAGAAATCAGAGTCCACGAACCAGACCAATGACTCTGCAATAAACACTTGCAAGTGAAGATGTATGGCTATAAGTGTTTACTTTGTGACTCACTGTGTCACCCTAGAGCTTCCATGATAAGACTGGTTTTTCATATCCTTTTATTTTACACTTTTCTATTAAATTTTATTTTGTATGTGTGTCAGGATGAGGTTGCAAAGGTATTGGATGGACATGAAGGGAAGTGGAAATGAAGGGAATTGAGAAGCATGATGTGAAAGACATAAAGAATAAATAAAAAGAAAGTCAAAAAGAGACAGAGGGAGATTGCAGAACATTCATCACTAAATGGAACATTTAAACAGAAGCCCTAACCCAGGTCTCATGGCTCAGGGCTCTGTGTGGTGGAAGAGGTAGCCCACGGAGTAGAGAATTCAGAGGTGGTAGATGACTATAAGCAAGCATTATTTTTTGGACACGACACAAAAGCTGCACATATGAACTTATAGTGGTTGTGACAGCATGGACAAAATTAGTAAAAACCCAAATGAGATAAAATTCATGCATGGAGATGGGAGTTGGTCATGAAATATCGCACCACCCAACAGAACTATTGGAGATAGAAAGTCAGTTTTCACCAAGAGTGTAGTCATTAGCCAATCATGAGGCAATGGAATATTATGTGTCCCAGCATACTTGGACAGGATTCGTGGTCTTGCAGATATCTTTAAAAGAACACAGAAGTGATTATATACAGAAGAATTTGGTAAATCTTATAGCAGTTGGCATAGAAGATGTTAATATGATTGAAACATATTGTTCAAAACTTTCAAAAACTAATAAAGTTAAATTTAATAAAGTAAAAACAGAAAAATAAATAAAATTTGGCTTCAGATATTCAGAAGTTAATTATGTGATCCATAGTTATAACGACCATAGTTGTGACATTTTACTTCAATACACAGATTTCGCATTCTTTACTTTTATCACTAGCAAAGGCTTATGCCACAATTCTATGGCACATAGTAGTAATTCTCAGAACTTTTATTGTCATGATGCCTTCTATGGCAATCTATCCT
>NW_004953772.1:0-1275 GCF_000317375.1 Microtus ochrogaster
TAGTCTCCCTTCTCAAGTTTTCCCAGAGTCCCAACAGACCCCAGCAATTTTGACCAGTGCTCTCTGTGTTAACTGTCATGATTCCAAGTGACACCTCTTGAATACCATGTGAAGCCACAGAACTGTGCAAACAGGCAACTTGTCCCCACATCTAGGGTGTCAGGTGTCATGGAAGAGACCTGTCCAGGCCCTCAGTGGCTCAGGGTACCCAAGCTCAAGTCCCTGTCTACAACAGACACCCAGGCTGTGCAGCTTGTCACCAGACCATCCCCTCTTCAATTTCCACATCCACGAGATGAGATCTCATTTCCTAGTGGGATCATCACGTTCCTGAATATCCTGTTCTCTGACCGTGAGCCCCCCTGTAACCCACGGTGTTTGGTAATTCTGAGAGAATAGGGTAGACCTATCTCAGGTGATCTTGCGGAACCAATCTCTACATATTTCTCTGGGAAATCTATTACAGTGGAATTTTTTGTTGTTTTGTTTTTCGAGACAGGGTTTCTCTGTAGCTTTGGTGCCTGTCCCGGAACTAGCTCTGTAGACCAGGCTGGCCTCGAACTCCCAGAGATCCGCCTGCCTGTAGCTTTGGTGCCTGTCCCGGAACTAGCTCTGTAGACCAGGCTGGCCTCGAACTCCCAGAGATCCGCCTGCCTCTGCCTCCCGAGTGCTGGGATTAAAGGTGTGCGCCACCACCGCCCGGCTGTAGTTTTTCTTCAATAGACCCAGGAACTGGAGCAAAACGACCTGCAGATGACCGGCAGATGTTTCTCCTTGCTCACGCCCCCTCCCAGCAACCACCATGGCAATGGACAAGCATAGTTAGCTGACCATTAAACAAGCTAGTCACAATACTGATCATTAAACAAGCTAGTCACAATAGGTGACAAACGACTTTGACTTCCGTACTCCCCCTTTGGTTCTGCGGTCTTTCTCTTTAAAACTAGCCTGTAACAGCCATTCAGGGTCCTTTGCTTCTCGAATGCTGAGTGACCCTGTCGTGACAGGATTAAAATCCTCTTGCTTTTACATCAACTGCGGTGTGAGAGTGGTCTCTTGGGGCGACTCCTCCTCGGTAGCTGGACTTTACGATCCAACAAGGGTTGTGGAACTAGAACTGTGGACCAGTGGAAGGCTTGAGTCAGAGATTTCAGGCAGGAGGCAGGAATCTGGGAGGTCCTTCTTCTAGAAACATTGGTATATATATATCAATTCAGGGAAACACAAGGAAGGTATCTCATAACTGAGTTCTTTTTTTTTTTTTTTTTTTTTTTT
>NW_004953773.1:0-1275 GCF_000317375.1 Microtus ochrogaster
CGTTAACTAAGCTTGGTTGATGGTGCAGATGGTTCTGATGGGTGCCTCCTACCATCCCATTAACTAAGCTTGGTTGATGGTGCAGATGGTTCTGATGGATGCCCTCCTGCCATCCCGTTAACTAAGCTTGGTTGATGGTGCAGATGGTTCTGAAGGGTGCTTCCTATCGTCCCATTAACTCAGCATCCTAACTAAGAGTATTTTAGTGCTGTGCTCTGTGCTGACCGTTCTGCTCTTAGGGAATTGTCACATTCACTGAAGGAGACATTCAGGGCGCCACTTAAAAAAGTTACAACTTTACTAAAACTCCTGTCCTTCATAACCTTTATTGATGTCCTCCTACAAACATTTCACTGTCCAGTTTGGGGAGCACCCCAGATATAAAACGCCTCAGCACCAGTGCAAGCATCAGAACTACAGATTCATGCCCATTATCTTGTATATATTGCCACTAGAGGCCCTGAACTAACATGCTCCCCTCTACCCACTGGCAGCCACGTCTTTCCATCTTGTTTGTTTGTTTGTTTGTCCCACTTCCAAACTCCTGAAACTTCCCAGCCATTTGTGAAGTCTATATATCCTTACCCTCTCCTCCGAATGCTTCCTTCATAAGGTTGCTCTGGGACCTGGTTTCTTAGAAAGACTGCTTCTGTTAACACCTGGTGTGAATCGTTTGTATCTGCTGTACCGCTGGGCCTGGAGTTAGTGCACGCATCCTCTTCTTCTTCCTTTCCCTGCCCTCTCTCTTTGAGACAGGGTCTATGTAGCCCTGGCTGGCTTGGAGTTTGCTATGTAGACTAGACTGGCCTCAAACTCACAGAGATCCACCTGCCTCTGTCTCTGCCTCCTGAGTGCTGAGAGTGAAGGTGTACACGACCATGCCCTGCCTCTGGCAGCACACTGTTACATATCTCGGTCTCGTCCCATTCTGATACCATAATTGGGGTATTCGGTTATTATTGTGCTGATTCCTCCTTTTACCAGGACCTGCAACCTTGTGATCTTACTTCCTTTCTGTATTGTTTCCCTTCCTCAGTTAAATTACAGTAACAAACACCTTGTTGCAGATGCTTCATCTTCCTTTGCCGTTAAAAAATAACAAAACAAGACAAGATCTCCTCAAGCTCAGACTGGCCTTGAGCAAAATAAAGAGGATGAGCTGATCTGCCTCACCTCAAGCGTGGATTACAGCTGCACCTCACCACAGCTAATCTACACTGTGTGGATTACAGCCTCACCACAGCTAATCTACACTGTGGATTACAGCTGCACCTC
>NW_004953774.1:0-1275 GCF_000317375.1 Microtus ochrogaster
AAAAAAAAAAAAAAACAAACAAAAAAAACCCTAATGGGTTATAGGATCAATTTCAAATGAATTATCAGGAATTTTTTTAAAAAAGATTTTATTTATTTACTCTATCTATGATGCTCTATTTGCATGCACTCTATTCAGAAGAGGGCATCAGATCCCACTACAGATGGCTGGGAGCCACACAAAGTTGCTGGGAATTGAACTCAGGTCCTCTGGAAGAGCAGTCAGTGCTCTTAACTGCTAAGCCATCTTTCCAGCCCATCAGGATTTTTTTACTCTGCTTTTCTTAAAAACTTTGAGCATTTTATTTATTATTTTTATGTACATGGATGTTTTTCCTGCATGTGTGTCTGTGCACCACATGCATGCAATGTCCGTGAATGCCAGAAGAAGGTGTCAGATCTCCAGGGACTGGAGATACTGACAGTTGCGGGTGCTGGGACTCAAACCCAGATCCTCTGGAAGAGTAGCTAGGTGCTCTTAACTGCTGAATCATCTCTCCATCCCTTATCACAGTTAGATTTTTGAGACAAAGCCTCTCTGTATAGTCCTGGCTGTTGTGGAACTCACCATGTAGACCAGGCTGGCCTCTCTGTCTCCTGAGTGCTGGAGCTAAAGGTGTGGGGCACCACCACACACACGTACTCTTCTTTCTCTTGAATAGCTTTCATTGTCATTCTTATGTAATTTTAAATCAGCTTTTCACCCCATCTACTATATTTTTCAGCTATCCTCCTCTGTAAGTTTGACTTCTATTTTACTGATATTATGCACACATCTATTTAATATGCTCAAGCTTCCTTCTAATTTAATGAACACACAGAACACATTCATAGTTTCTAAGTTCTTAAAGTTCCTATTTGGAACACTAATATTTCTAATCATTCTAATATCTGTATGGGTTTTTTTTTTTTCGAGACAGGGTTTCTCTGTAGCTTTGGTGCCTGTCCCGGAACTAGCTCTTGTAGACCAGGCTGGCCTCGAACTCCCAGAGATCGGCCTGCCTCTGCCTCCCGAGTGCTGGGATTAAAGGTGTGCCCCACCACTGCCCGGCTGTATTTTATTTCTTAATCCAAGGAGAAGATACACAAATATGTTCACTTGGAGGAAATCTATCCTTTATATACAAACAGATTTCCTCTGTGTTTATCAGTCTTTCAACTCAGGGGAGAAAAAGAGCAAGCAACTTGGCTCCAGTCTACAAGCTAAGGCAACAGGTGTATACTTTAGGGTCAAGAGAACATCTTCAGTTCTTCATATCCATCTCGGTTGTACTCT
>NW_004953775.1:0-1274 GCF_000317375.1 Microtus ochrogaster
TGTAAAAGCTATGAATGGGATCCCAAGGAAGGAAGAAAAAAAATTAAGTTATTTTTATAGGAACTTTTTAGTAGTTTTTTTTTTTTTTTAGACAGACTGAGTAATTTCTGCTGAGGTTGGTAAATACTCTTACTTTACTGAAAGTTGAGCCTGTTTGTGTGCACACATGGTCTGAGCCTTTCGTCTTGTCTCAACCAGGGAGACGATCATGTGGACTACCCATCATTCAATTAGGGAAGTGGTCATGTTATGTGTCTGTGGGTTCCAACCACTGGGAACCTGGAAGGTGTTTTTGGTTTGAGAGCTTCATCATCTCTCCTCACCATGACTTACACTATGCTCTCTTTGTTCTTGTGGCTTAATCATGAATAGAAGTTAAGTCCTAAAATTGAACAACCCACAGCTTCGGTTTTCTTTGCAGATCTCATTTTGACTTTTCTGCCCATGAGGCAGTCTTAGGGGAGTCTTCCTAGAACAGGTAGAAGCTTCTGGCTAAAAGGTGTCCTTGCTCACAATTTAGTTGATTATAATCAGCTGTGTTCAATGCCAGTCCATGGGAAAGGGGAATAGAGCCGTATATATTCATATATAACATAGTTTCCACAAAGAGCCTTCAGTGTAGTCAACCAACCAGATTCTCCCGACACCTTACATTGCTGGAGCTCTGTCCTTCCTCTTGCCTTCTTTATTCATCTTGTTCATCTCATATGTAGCTGCAGACCATTGATGGCTCACCACTTTTAACCCTGATTTCTGTTTACATCACATCATTTGTTCATGATGAATGTTGGTCCCAGTTCCTGTTTGACTTGTTTTGATACTGTGTTTACAGGAATTTTATGAGCCTCGTATCAAAATTGATGAGAAGACCTCTGCTGGTTTGCATTGTGAGATATTGAGTATCTTGGCATATTTTTTTTTTTCATTTTAGGCAAGCTGAACTTTTCTCCTTCAGTTGCTTCATAATGAATTTGACTTTTTTCATTATATCACAGTTGCCTGCTGCTTCTTCTGTTGTGAATTATGACATAAAACATATTCATGACATTTTCTGATTTTATTAAAATTGATGAAGTCTTTGGTTTTACTTTTGTATTTTTTTTTATTTTTTTTGCTTTTTTGAGACAGGGTTTCTCTGTAGCTTTGGAGCCTGTCCTGAAACTAGCTCTGTAGACCAGTCTGGTCTCGAACTCACAGAGATCCACCTGCCTCTGCCTCCCGAGTGCTGGGATTAAAGGTGTGCGCCACCATCGCAAGGCCTTATTTTTTATTTT
>NW_004953776.1:0-1274 GCF_000317375.1 Microtus ochrogaster
TTTTTTTCAGTTTGTTTATTTGGTGGATAAATTTGGCAGATTTTTGTATGTTGACTCACCCTGCATTTCTGGGATGAAGCCGAGTTGAACATGGTGGATGATTTTTCTGATGTGTTCTTGGATTAAGTTTGCCAGTATTTTATTGAGTATTTTTGGATCAATGTTCATGAGTGAAATTGTTCTGTAATTGTTCTGTGTGGTTTGGGTATCAGGGTAATTGTAGCCTCAAAAAAAGCATTAGGCAATATTCCTTCTGTTTCTATTGTGTGGAGTATTGGTATTAGTTCTTATTTAAAGAATCTTATAAAATTCTGTGATAAAACCATCTGGCCCTGGGCTTTTTTTGGTTGGGAGAATTTGATGACTGTTTCTATTTCTTTAGCAGTTATAGGTCTATTTATCTTGCTTATCTGGTCTTGATTTAATTTTGGTAAGTGATAATTTATCCAGAAAGTTGTCCATGTCTTTTATGCTTTCCTATTTTATGGAATACAGACTTTGGAAATATGGCCTAATGATTTTTTGAATGTCCTCAGGTCTGTTGTTATGGCCTCCTTTTCACCTCTGATTTTGTTAAGTTGTATATTCTCTCTTTGCCTTTCGGTTAGTTTGGATAAGGGTTTGTCTGTTTTGTTGAGTTTCTCGAAAAAGCAACTCTTTGCCTTATTGATTCTTTGTATTGTTTGTTTCTATTTTTTTTATTTCAGCTCTCAGTTTGATTATTTTCTGCTATCTATTCCTTCTGGGTGAGTTTGCTTCTATTTTTCTAGAGTTTTCATGTTAACACACTTGAGTGGTATTTTTCCAGCTTCTTTATGTAGGTATTTAGGGCAATGAACTTTCCTCTTAACACTGCTTTCATTGTGTCCCATAAATGTGGATATGTTATGTGGTCATTTTCATTGAATTTTAGGAAGTTTTTAATTTATTTATTTATTTCTTTCTTGACCAATTGATGATTCAGGTGTTCATTGTTTGATTTCCAAGTGTTTGTGGGCTTTCTGAAATTAGTGTTGCTGTTGAATTCTAATTTTAAGCCATGGTGATTCAATAAGGTGCATGGGATTATTCCAATTTTTTATTTGTTGAGGTTTCCTTTGTTACTTAGAATATGGTCAATTTTTGAGAACATTCCATGAGGTTCTGAGAAGAAGGTATATTCTTTTATGTTTGGATGTAATGTTCTATAGATGTCTGTTAAGTCCATTTGAGTCATAACTTCTGTTAGTTCCCTTATTTCTTCATTAATTTTCTGTCTGGCAGACCTGTCCAGT
>NW_004953777.1:0-1274 GCF_000317375.1 Microtus ochrogaster
ACAACCATCTGTAACGGGGTCTGGTGCCCTCTTCTGGCCAGCAGGCATACACACAGACAGAATATTGTATACATAATAAATAAATAAATATTTTTTTAAAAAAAGAACAATGGGAAGAAATTAAGAGGCCCTGCCACTTCTCCAGGGCCCAACCACATGTAATGCCAGCTCCAGGAGACCCAGACCCTTCTGTCCTTAAAGAGCAGGTTAGAGTACACATTAGAACCCACACAATTTTTTAAAAGAAAACCCTAGGTGGCGCACGCCTTTGATTCCAGCACTCAGGAGGCAGAGGCAGGTGGACCCTGAGTTCAAAGCCAGCCTGGTCTACGGAATCAATTCCAGGACAGCCAGGGCTACACAGAGAAACCCTGTCTAGAGAAACAAAAAAGCAAACATTCTTTTTGGGACAGGGTGGGGAGTTGAGGGTTGAATCAAGTCTCAAACAACTGAGGATGACCTAATCTAATCTAATCTACTATCTACTAATCCTTCACCTCCAAAGATTTCAGGTATGCCCCCACCTAACCTGACTATTTTTAAAGAAGACTGAAATATCAAGTTTTATCTTTAAACCAGAGACGGGATCAGAAACTCATTAATACATGGCTGTGACTGAGAATGCGATTATGATCAGTCCATGCTGGGAGAATCTTTTTGGATACTGTGTGTGATCTGCCTAGGTCCTTCCTCACTTGCCTAAGGCACTTTCTGAAAGGCCAATAACCAGGCAGGAGGATAGGTGGGACTTCCAGGCAGAGACAGTGTGGTGGATACACAGTACTGAGGGTGGGTAATGAGCCACGTGGCAGAACACAATCTGTGTTAATAACGGGTTAATTTAAGGTATGTTGAGTTTTTTGTTTGTTGTTGTTTGTTTTTCGAGACAGGGTTTCTTCTGTGTAGCTTTTTTTTGGTTTTTTTTCAAGACAAGGTTTCTTTGTAGCTTTGGAGCCTGTCCTGGAACTAGCTCTTAAAGACCAGGCTGGCTGGTCGGTGGTGGCACACGCCTTTAATCCCAGCACTCGGGAGGCAGAGGCAGGCGGGTCTCTGTGAGTTCAAGGCCAGCCTGGTCTACAAAGGGAGTTCCAGGACAGGCTCCAAAGCCACAGAGAAACCCTGTCTCGAAAAACCAAAAAAAAAAAAAGAAAAAAAAAAAAAGTCTGTCTGGGCCGGGCGGTGGTGGCGCACGCCTGTAATCCCAGCACTCGGGAGGCAGAGGCAGGCGGATCTCTGTGAGTTCAAGGCCAGCCTGGTCTACAAAGGGAGTTCCA
>NW_004953778.1:0-1273 GCF_000317375.1 Microtus ochrogaster
AGTGATTCCTCCAATGTAATGCCTGCAAACAACCTTATTCCATGCTATAGCCAACTACTGTTTCAAGGACTGGTTAAATTTAATTTTACTTGTTCTAATGGAATATTGTTATATTTTGTTTTGACCAAAGAGTTATTAGTGAAATAAAAAACAATTAAATATTTAATATTTAATATTAAATATTTTAATTAGTATCTGTATGACATAGGAAAATGTCTGCTCAGAGTTCTAATAGATTTTTCTACTCAGTTGCATTTAGTGTTTTATACAACTTCAGTAGTTTCAATAGATTCTGTATGAATATTTAAATACATTCAATTTTTTTCAAATAGGTGATCTTTGCAAGTTGTGGCAATGGTATTGTCAGGCTTTAATTCTCTGATGGCACACATAAAACAAATTCCTATAAAATCTTTTTTGGAAACTTAATTGTATCACTTTGCGGCTTACTTCTGTAACAGATTTTTGTCCAAGATAGATATTCAGTGGATACAATTCTGGTCACCAAAGCTATTTTCCCCAGTGTTACACACAACTTTTCTGGTCAGAAATCAATAATCCATATATGTGTAGCTGGTTTCTTAGCTTTCCGTAATATCCAATGACCCATTTGTCAGCCCAATGCCATTACTGGACAGTTTATGACTGAAGCTTTGTAATAAGACCAGTTTTCTGAAAATGTAAGTCATCTATTAGGAAACTTTTTGAAGCGCATATGCCTTATCCTGAGTCTCTTAAATTTTTCTAAAAATTTAAAATTTGACTAGAATGTTTTATTGCTATACAAAAATGCTGAAAATACTTGTACACACACATATATACTTTTATAAGCTCTTGAACTGAAAATATAGATCAACTAGAAGAGAAAAATGCTTTTTAAACATAGAATATACAACATTTTATTTTCTGTTAGTAGCTTTCAATGGTGAATTATAAAGGGAAGAGCTTGCTAAGTATGAGTGTCTCATATTTGTCAGAATTATAAGGATTTGTTGATTAGATATAATCTAATATATTTTGTGTACATAAATGAGGTCCACATTTATTTAATGTTTTTCTCCATACACTGAAATTACATACTTCTTCTTCTCATTGTATTAAAAGGAATATAGTTTGATATCTACTGTAAGAACAGACATGGATCTTGCTGATATCATCCTCTGTTGAAACTGTTCATTTATTTTTTGAGACTCACTTAATCCTATTCAGAGTATTTTAAGGCCAGCTATTAGATCAAAGCTCAATTTTTCTGCATTTTGTTCCAAGTCTCACT
>NW_004953779.1:0-1273 GCF_000317375.1 Microtus ochrogaster
AGAAACCCTGTCTCGAAAAACCAAAAAAAAAAAAAAATCCCTCTTCCCAGGTGACTCTAGTTTGTGTCACAGTGACAGAAACTGACAAACAAGGTCATAACTCCGGGTAGCCTCTTGCTCTCTCCCTCCCTCCCTTGCCAGATGCTGGTGTCTTGACATCAGGCTTTCCAGACTCTAGAACTCTGAGCAATTTATTTATTTCCTTTTTAATGACACCCATTCTCTGTTATTCTGGTATAGCAGAAAATGAATTCACAGTTTCTGTCCCATGCATCTTCAGTGTTTGTATTGTTACTAATTCTTTTTATCCCCGAAGGCAAGAATTTGTAGGCAGGCATCTTCCCTCACTCACGAGGCCAATCTTTCTTCTGATCCCACTGCTCCACTTCTGCTTTGTCTTCGATTTACTCCCAACACTCCTAAGTTTCAATGTTCTCTGTGCTCCTAAGTCCAGTTTTCATCATACAAGGTCCAATTTCTCTTTAAAATGCCCTCATCCGGTCCCACTTCCTCTTGAGGACTAGCACAGTTTGACTATTTCCTCCTGGCTCCAGACTGCCCTCTTCCCCTTCCTGTATTATCATGGTCTCTTTCCGCTCGGGCCTGAATGTCACCAAGGTGTCCTGAGTCCCTTCTTAAGCTTCCTCACTCATTCCTCCAACAAATAATGACTGTGCCCCTACTATAGGACAGGCGCTATGCAGGGGATGGAAGAAAATCTGTCACTGTCAATTATAAATTTGATTGTTTAATTATAGTGTGACAATGGCTATCAAGATGGCCAAAGTGCTTGCTCACTCTTTCCCCTCCCTTCCTCATAGCACTGGGGATCAAACCCAGGGCGCTGAACATGTGAGGTGGGTGCCCCACCACTGAGCTGTACCCCTAGCCCCTCAAGATGCCACGTCACAGGCTAGTTGGGATGAACTTGGCTGTGTCTGTAATGCCAAAAACATATCCTGTTATCATGTGAAATGGGAACTATTCTTAGCAGCGAATCCCCCGATGTGAGTGAGAGAGAAAAGAGCAAGTGATTGCAGATGGGTTTTCTCATTTGCAAGCGTCTTTTCGATCTAACCACACCCGGACAGCAGTGGCAAGAAGGCCTTTTCCCTTTAAGGCTCCTGATGAAGTTTGAGACTACGGATGCTTCTATGTTGTCTGATACCTACAACCAAATGAACCACAGACACCGACGACGCTTGGCTGAGACACAGTTTGGTCAGATTCGTTTCAAAAACAGAGCAGAAAATATGGCTTCAGTTTCTCTCTC
>NW_004953780.1:0-1273 GCF_000317375.1 Microtus ochrogaster
AACAAAAACCTTGGAACAAGAGAAAGAGATCTTGGTGTCAGGTACAGCAGGTATGCCCTCACCCATAGTCAAGCCCCACAGACACATGGCAAATCCTCATTGCAGGTTCTACTACATTTACCATTTCCTTACAACTAATGTCTTCTACAAGGGCTAAGTGTCATCCCATGAAAGATCTGCCAACTCGTATGTCCACCACCACCCAATACATGGTTTGGAACAAGATAATTCTCATAATCCCCTATTCTATAGCCACTGACACAGTAGACACATGGGTGGTGATAGGTAATGTGAGGTATTTCCTACATAAAAACTAAAGCACACATCAACACAATATATGCACCACAGACACAAACACATACACACATACACACAGAGACAGACACTTGTTATGCTTGCACGCACACACACATGCATGTAAACACCAGTACATATCAGATTCTTCATGTTAACCCCTCACAGAAAAATCTTGCATACACATCACTCTTACATAATTTAGTATGCTCTCTCTCCTCTCTTTCTCTCTCTCTCTCTCTCTCTCTCTCTCTCTCTCTCTCTCTCTCTCTCTCTCTCTGTCCTCTCTCTCTTCCACACACACACACACAAACTTGCATGCATGCATGCAAACACGCATACATGAATACACCAATTCATATCAAGTACTTCATGTTATCCCCTCACAGAGAAATCTTGCATACACATAAATCTTACATAAATTGGTAAGTGGCTATTCCTTCTAAGTATCTCCTGCCCTACACTGAATGTCGGCTCTGGCTGAATAGAAGTTCCTGATAAGTACTCTCAAAACTAAAACCAAACTGAGGGCTGAAGCTGCGAGAAGAAAGATAAACACTGGGCTAGATGTCATGGCCTTTATTTCTTCTGCCATACATGCAAAGCCCCATATAGAGGAACTAAATCTCTTTCTCAATCTCTCTCTCTCTCTCTCTCTCTCTCTCTCTCTCTCTCTCTCTCTCTCCCCTGAATGTGTTTGTGTGGGTAATTTGAATATTCTGGACTGGGGATCCAGCCGGCCCTTAATCTATTTGTCTGTGTGTGGATTTGGCTATAGGGGAGGCTATAACTAGCTGAATCTGGTATCTATCCATGTATATATAAGGCTTTGCCAATGGAGGGGAAAGTGACAGGAACTGACAGCATGTCTGTCCACATCACTGCACTTACACGGACATTTTAGTGTGTTAAGATTCCCCTGTGCCAACATCCTTACTAGGTAAAAGAACATACTACACACACAAACACAAAAAACATG
>NW_004953781.1:0-1272 GCF_000317375.1 Microtus ochrogaster
GAGACCCAACAATGAACATCATGCCTGGCTTCAGTAGAAGCAAAATGTACGGGCTTAGTTTGTAAGTCGGCTTGCCCTGCCTCTCCTTTTTGCCCTTTTAAGACACCAGTATGTGTTGAAACATGCTCCTTTATCATGGCCCCCCAAGAAATACATTGTTGTGTCACTTAGAGCCTCAAAGGGATGTTTGTTTTCTTGCCTTGAGCTCTATAAACCTTGCAGATTTTACTGTTCGTTGGGGACGAGATGGCCAGATATCAGGGTGTCCTGCAGTGCCAGTGTCGGGGTGCAGCTACAATTCAGGAGTGCTGGAGTCCTCTGTATATAGACAAGACATGTCTGCCCCAGGGGCTTCCAGGAACTCACGGGAAGAAATGGCAGGTGGTAGAGAATCGGCCTGTCATCCCTGTCTTCCTTTCCCTCCTTTCCCAGTACATACAGGCGGAACCACCGACCAACAAGTCCCTGTCGAGCCTGGTTGTGCAGTTGCTCCAGTTTCAGGAAGAGGTTTTTGGCAAACATGTCAGCAACGCACCCCTTACCAAACTGCCGGTGAGTGCAAAGGGAGGGGACGAGGCCTCCCAACTGGAAGGGGAGTTTTTATTGTTTGGCTTTTTATTTTTTTCCCCTACGTGCATGTAATCCCAGAATTAGGGAAGTTGAGGCAGAAGAATCAAAAGTTGGAGGCTAACCTGGCCCACATAGCAGTTCAGATGGTGTGTGCCATATTGTGAGACCCTGTCTCAAAAGAAAAACAAAAATAAAACCCACTTTTTAAAAAACAAATTTCATAATTTTGATAGATTTATTTCCTACAGCAAGTCTTGACTAGTGGTCAGGGCATCAGGGCTTAAACTAGCCTCAGTTGACTATTCCTGTTATTTTTGAAAAAGCATGCAATCTCAGGCTATGGGGGTCAGTCCTCCGGTGTCTCTTTCCTGCTGCCCTCTTAAAAGGGGGTGACGTTTTGGGAGCAGGAAAGATGGCTCGGTGGTTAAGAGCACTTGAAGAGGACCTGGGTTTGGTTTCCAGTACCCACGTGGTGGTTTACAGCCTCCTGATTCTCCATCATGGGCACTCACTCACATGATGCACACACAAGGCAAAACCCACTACTTAGAAGCCAGTCACAGCCAGTCATGGTGGTGCATGACTTTAATCCTGGCACTCCAGAGGCAGAGGCAGGCAGATCTCTATGAGTGGTAGGACTACCTGGTCTACAAAGAGAAACCCTGTCTTGAAAAACCAAAAAAAAAAAAAAAAAAAAAAAAA
>NW_004953782.1:0-1272 GCF_000317375.1 Microtus ochrogaster
GGATGGAATTGTCTAAATACTAAATGCACCAAAACTAGTATAATAACTTCTTTATTTGGGTGCTTCCAGGATATTCAGTGTATGAAGACAAGATGTTACCAAACTGTTTGTAGTTTTTTTTTTTTTTATGTGACTTCAAAGAATTACCAGAGATGCAGTTTCTTGAACAGTTCTAATGTATTACCTTACAAGTTTGGTCAGTTGGAAGTTCAGTATAGATGTCTTTAGGATATATATATATATATATATATATATGTATATATATATATATATATATATCAAGGTCTGTGTGTGTGAGGAGACTATGATCCCAGCTCATCTGGGTGGATGATGGTCTTCACTTTTATCTGGGTTGATGGTAGCCTTCACTTCCTTGTATCTGTGGGTGTAAGGTCCCCGTTTTACTGCTAGCTTTACACTGAGAGCTAATGTCAACAGCTAGGAGCCACTAGATTCCTTAGCTTGCCACTCCCTTCCTTCATTTTACAAGCTTGCAGAAACAGGTTGAGTCTTGGTGCCAACTCTCTCTGCCAGCACTGCCCTACCTCTCTTGACCACAGCCAGGAAAGAGTTGCTTCCAGAATGTATGTGGTTACATTTGGAACTTGTAAGAATCTAACATCATCTTCCCATCTCAGGGTCAGTAAACTAAGTTACACCTACAAAACCTTTGTCATGTCAGATGATGGGAATGGAGGTATGACTGCAGCTTGATCCATAACTTAAAATTAAATAAATAAAATCGGTAGCTTTAAAATTCAAGGTAGGGGTCTGGAGAGATTGCTCAGAGGTTAAGAGTTGGCTGCTCTGGGGGCTGGAGAGATGGCTCACTGGTTAAGAGAACTGCCTCCTCTTCTAAAGGTCCTGAGTTCAATTCCCAGCAACCACATGGTGGCTCACAACCATCTGTAATGAGATCTGGTGCCCTCTTCTGGCCTGAAGGTATGCTTGCAGGCAGAATACAGAATACTGTATGCATAATAATAAAGAAAACATTAAAAAAATAATTAAAAAAAAGTTGGCTGCTCTAACAGAGGTCTTGAGTTTAATTCCTAGCAACCACATCTGTAGTGAGATCTGCTGTCCTCTTCCAGCCTGCAGGTATACATGCAGGCAGAACACTGTATACATGATAAATAAATAAATCCAAACAAGAAAAGCTCAAGGTAAAATTTTCTCCCAAAGTGAATGAATGCACTATTGTTTGCTTAAATGTGGTAAATGAAGATTGTTTAAACACAACCAACATTAAGTATATATTTATTTTAATTG
>NW_004953783.1:0-1272 GCF_000317375.1 Microtus ochrogaster
AGGAAGTGTAGGAGGGATGAGGAACATCTGAGTTCCCTGTTCCCGGCTGCCGCCACACTCACTCATCCCAATGATGTCTCTCCCGGTGCTGGGACATTCTTTATAACTATATGAGGACCATAGACAATTAAAAGCCTGCTTTATTCCTTTTAACTCAGACTAATATCAAAAAATAACAATTTTTTCTTTAGTCTAATACAAAATGCATACAATTAGCTCACTTTTACCTCAGAGAAAGTCCAAATTAGGTTAAAGGCTTTTTGTAAATAGATCAAAAGTTTAAAAACTTACAGTTGTGGACAAGGTTAGATATCCAACCAAGGTTACTACAGAAAGCACCATAGGAAAAGCATGTCAATTCTTCACTTGCCAGTCTGTTAGCAATAGACCCATGTCTCAAAGTTTCTCACTGGGCACTATGCCCCATGTCTGGTTACAGTTTTATTACCAAAACCTTAAATCCCTGTGTTGCCTTGGCAATTGCTCAACTCCTAATCGCTTATCCTAGGAATGTGCTTTTGACCAATGAGAAGTACTCTTGCATTTTTCTTTATCACTTCAAGGATTCTAACAAAATGAGAGTTTTTAGGCTGGAAAGAAGAAGCTAGGAAAAGAAGATAGAAGTTAGAAGTAGGACAGGAAAAATAGAATAAAAGCAGAAGAATAAAAAGATTTCTTTGGAACATTACAGTGTGAGAGAATTGATTCACCCTCAAATACCCCTCAGAAAAAGTGCCCTTTTCTTCTGGTAGCTTCTAATTTGAACCCTAAAGTGTGCCTTGTGGCTGAACCCCAAAGACCTTCACTAGCAAATAATGTAGAGTTGTCTCAAAAATTAAATATGGGCTCAGGTGATAGCTCAGTCAGTCAAGTGCTTATTTTGCAATCATTTTTCAGAGTTTATACCCTAAGAAACATGGTGGTTTGTAATCCTGGGAATTTGTAGAAACTGGGAAACCCCTGGGGCTCACTAGACAGTCTATTTAGCCCTACTGGTCCCAAGTCAGTGAGAGAAGTTTCCACAAAAAAAGATGGGGAGAGCACTTGAGGAAGAACAACTGAAGTTTTCCTCTAGCCTACAAATAAACACACACACACACACACACACACATCTTTGTCCTGGAATAACTCTGTAGACTAGGCTGTCCTTGAACTCACAGAGGTCCATCTATCTCTGCCTCCTCAGTGCTGGGATTAAAGGTGTTTGCTACCACACCTTGAATTCACAGAGGTGAGTCTACCTCTGCCTCCCAAGTGTTGGAATTAAAGGCG
>NW_004953784.1:0-1271 GCF_000317375.1 Microtus ochrogaster
GGAATCTGGTTGAAGGGGACAGGAAAGGATGTCCCCAACATGCAGCAGCCCACCTCAAAGGAGAAGTAGTTTTGGGGAGGGTGGGGGGAAAGAGGGACTTTTAAACATCTCTTAAATTTTTTAGTTTAATTATATTGCACACTTGTTAAAAAGATTCTTTAAAAATACTGTTTATTTTATATTTTAGTGCTCTCACATAGGACATTACACACGTACATCCTCACTATGTCATTTGTACAATCTGCTGAAAAGAACAGCTCTAAGATATTGTGTCTTTGGTTGCTGCTAGGGAAAGTCTGAGAAACCAGGGGCCATAAGTGTCCTGGGAAACAACTGCCTAACGAAGAGGAGAGACAATCAGAGCTTCGAGGAGGTCAGACAGAGATCTTTTTTTTGAGAATGAGTTAGGGGTGTGGTTTAGCAAGGGAGAATATGTCATCTGATGCCCAGCATTGTGTGAAGTGGCCCAGTGGGAACACGGTGAGTACTGTGCTCACAGGTGGCAGCTCCCCTCCCATGACAAGTTGCAGCATAGTCCAGGAGGTCTTTCCTGAACTCCAGGCTCCATGTTGAATTTACCATGTGTTCTATGATACCTCCTTTCCCTGTGTAGTAATAGATTTTCAGTCTTAGGAAAGATACTATCTGACATATTTTATTCCTCAACACTTCATAAAAGTCACTAAAAGCATTTTTGAGATACATCCCCTGGTGACACAGTGTGCATCTGAGGGTCCTAACACCCTAAGATAGCCAAAGAGGGCATGGAAATGAGGTTTCAGAAGCTGTTGGACTTCTTGACTAGAGGTTTCCCTTCCTGCCCTCCTGCCCTTCAGAGGGATTCTGGGAGTCATCTAGTTTCACAGAACCTTGAGTCCTGTGGATTTCTGCTTTCTCTTTGGACCTCATCTCCTTGTTTCTCTCACAGATACACACTCTCTTACTTGTGACATCATTGTCAAGGCTCATACCACACCTGGGCAGTCCTGGTATGAAGGGCAGTGCTCAGTGGATGGAGAGCCTTTCCTGCAATATGATAATGACAACAAAGCCACACCTTTGGGAGACCTGGGGAAGGTGGCAGATGTCACTCCTGTGTTGATAGATTTGATGCCAAAAGCTGGAATACTTGGGGCAAGAGCTCAGGAAGATGTTGGCTAACTCCATACAAGAGATGACTGAGACCAGTGGTAAGTGTGGGATCAAATACAGAGGCAGAAACAGTTGGCAAGAGAGAGGAAGGGCAGAGCACATGGGGAATGAGATGGTGG
>NW_004953785.1:0-1271 GCF_000317375.1 Microtus ochrogaster
ATATATATATATATGGATTTATACTAGATCCACTTAATCTCAAGACATTTTGTTTTATTAACTCTTCAATTGGGATCCAGGAAAAAAAGATGTTTTGTCTTAATAACTCTTCAATTGGGATCCAGGAAAAAGATGTTTTCTTTCTTTTTTTTGTTTTATAAACAGTGTTTTCTCCTGTAGTCCCAATTGTCCTGGGACTCACTCAGTAAACCAGGCTGGCCTCAGAGATCTACAGTTTTTGCTTCCTTAATGCTGGGATTAAAGACATGTACCACCACTGACCCATCAAAAGGATGCTAAACTCTTAAGTTTAAAACCTTGGACGCTATTTGCAGCCTATCATTTCCTCATCCCATGTTTTAGCTATTGCAAAACATTCAACTATTGGTCTAAAGTAGTTTTGATATGGTGACTAAAATGGTAATATTCTGAATAAGGCAAACGTTAGCTCTGTTGTCCCCTGACACAGTCAGACCATATCTATAAGACCTTATGCTTTACAAATACACATTTAAAGTTGTAGGCTTTTTTTCAAGAAGCAACTCTGAAATACTGGAAGAATATCTATCTACAGGAAATGCACATGGGATCCAGAGCCATGAAATTTCAGCAAAGATCTGAAGGGATAACCAGTGAAGAAGTATTTGATGTTATTTTCACTGCAGTGTCACGTTAGATAGATCTAGAACAAAGGCAGAACTGCCCAAAGATAGGACCAGTATCTTAAACAAGAAATTATTCCCTCATCTCATGAAATGTTTTATAAAAAGTAGTTGAATTATTCTGTCAATATTATGTAGATTTATAAGTTTTCTTTTAATTCTGTGTTATCACATCTCTGACTTTGGCAATCTGCCTAGGCTTTGGGAGGTTTCTCAAAGCCCCTGATGTATAGAACAATAACAGAGCTCCTGGGAATACACTTTGGAGAGCTGGTAAAGATGTGGGGCCAGGGCCTTTGGAAAAGGGTTGTTTCTGATTCTCAGAAACCAGGACTTTTTCACAGAAGGTTGAAAACTGGTAATCCGTCCCAACACCATGGACTTTGTTTATAATGTACTTGAGTTGCCCAGTGTATTTCTTGTGCAACATTGTCTGATTTGCCTCTTTCTGAATTTGTATACTTCCTTTTAAAACCGATTTCCATTAGCAAGAGACTTGCTGTTGAATTATAATTAGCGGCCAGTGCTGGGAATGCTGCGCTGTGAACCTTTTGTTCACCTGGTTCTGTGACTCAGACCTCACTAGCCAATCAGAGCCCCCAGCAGACC
>NW_004953786.1:0-1271 GCF_000317375.1 Microtus ochrogaster
CCTAGAGAAGAACCTACTACGGCAGCCACTTTCCTAAATCAATGTAGCTTCTAACTGTATTCTAAGTACTTATGATTACACACTGCTGGAGATGAACTATATTCAACCCCAGTCTCCAGTCAGAGAAACTAGAGTGTGGATGTGGATTCAAAAGCTAAACACACACAGAAGGCTTACCTGAGGGGGCAAAACTTAATTTTCCTGTCTTTGTTTTTCTCTTAGCCATTCTATACCACCTAAGATAAAAATCTCTATGCAAGAAGAAAACTACCTCATAACTGAAAATTATGTATTTTTCACATCATATTAAAATCCTTACGTGGGAAGAAATCACAATATGACCATAAGTTACATGCTTTATTAGAAGTCCATGTGTAATTAAACATTTTCATTTCTATTAATTTTCCAGCCATAATATCTTCACCCTCAAGCAATGCTTCTTTTATTATTGATTAACTAAGTTTTAAGCAAGTCAAGTATATTTCAGCCAGTCCCTTTGTACTGGCAGGCAGCCATTTGTGGTTATAGTGTAGCAGATTTTTATCCTTATTTTAGTCCACAGAACCTTAATCAAGTGGTCTAGCTAACCATCTGTATTACATACAATAGGGTCTTTTAATTTTCTTTCACAACTCTGTTTTCTCAAAGTGCACACCTAAAACCTGAGATTGATTCTGTAAGCTACATAACCAAGGAACTCAGACCTAACCTTGGATGTAGAGACATAACTGTCTTCTTTAATCATCAGACTGTTTATCCATAGTGAGAACTAACTTGTCTATAATGCATGAAATCTCCTTGTTTTAATTTTCCATCTTAATCCAGTCTCACATCTCTAAGTTTCATTGCTCTATGAAAATCTTTTTCATAATGATCTGCAAATAAGGTGAGGGATTTTCCCATAAAACTGTCACAATTTACAGGATACAGTGGAATTCTCCCACTCAACAATCATACCATGCCAAATTCAGTAAGTAGACGATAGCAGCAAGCAGGAGAAGGGCCAGGAGAAGTAAGGGACAAGATGCATACAACCCCCCATAAGTCGGGGGGGGCGGCTTTTTCTCTCCAGAGTACACTCTTCCTAGCTGTACTTACTGGTGAGCCATACCCCATAAACTTCATTGTCGACTGCAGTTCCTCCAACATGGCCACTGCCAATATACACAGATAAGTATAGTTCTAAACCCTGATGAAAGTAGTTTCATTTTTAAGCAGAGAGTCACTACTACAGTTATAGCCAACTGATCAAAGAGCAAATAGTAAATGTT
>NW_004953787.1:0-1271 GCF_000317375.1 Microtus ochrogaster
TTGGCTCATCCGAGGCTAAAGACGTTCACTAACTACCATGACCAGAAACTGGAGTTTGTGAAGCCTGAGGAGGCGAGAAGATAGATCTGAGAGAAACACGGAGAAGAGCAGCTGGATCTTGGCAGCTGTGCTCCCACGGGTCAGAACATCTTTTTATTGTTAGACTCCAAAGCTACACAGAGAAACCCTGTCTTGAAAAACAAAAGAACAAACAAACAAAAAAAAGTAACTAAGACACCCCCAGTGTTGCTTTGGGTCATGTTTATCTTAACAACAGAAAACCAAGCTAGGACACCTCTCCATCCCCCACCCCTCCCCCACATACATACGTGAAGCCTGTAGAAGAATGGCCACACAGGGAACTAACTCCATGTCTGCCACGAGGGAGCTGAGTGACTGTCAGAATCAAGGAAAGTTCCTTTGTAGCAAAGGACACAAAAAATCATTTGCCACTTTAACCTGTCCAGTAACTTCCCATGAACCCAAAATTCCGAATTTCGCTGCATGGTCAGATGGACAGAGAGGTCAAGAGAACACTGATGCAGAGCCTCCTGTTCTTCTGATGCACAACCCTAACCTCTGGAGTCCTCAAAGCTAGAGTTGGATCTTCTATGCTTCCTGGCATCTGCCTGAGCACTGTCCCCACTTCCAATCCAGGGGTGACGTTCTGGAGGGGTGGTCAGTTTGGTTCTGAAATCCTGAGGGGGGTGGAAGATAGGGATGAGAGAAGGAATCCAAATTGTCTTGATGCTGTTTCCTTGGCGTCTGCTTGAGTCAGCCCTGTCTGTGCCTCGAAGAAGGGTCCCTTGTGCACCCTGACGAAAGCAGCTTACAGAAAGAAGGACTGATTTGGCTTATGGTCCCAGAGTCTATTATGATGGGAAAGTGGCAGCAAGCCCCAGCCGTGTTGCTGGAGCAGAAGCTGAGAGTGCACATCTCAACCCACAGCAGGAAGCAGAGAGAGATTGACAGAATTAAAAATCCTCGTGCTTTTACATCAACTGTGGTGTGAGGGTGGTCTCTTGGGGCGACTCCTCCTGGTAGCTGGACTTCAGGGTCCAACAAACTGAAGCTTAGGGAGGCATCTTCTCAGTTGAGGTTCCCACCTTTCAGATGACTCTACCTTGTTGTCAGGTTGACGGGAAACTAGCAAGGACAGTCACCAATCAGGAAGATGGCTGGACCACAGGCTGGACCACAGGCTGGACCACAGGCTGGACCACAGGCTGAACCACAGGCTGGACCACAGGCTGGACCACAGGCTGGACCAC
>NW_004953788.1:0-1271 GCF_000317375.1 Microtus ochrogaster
CCTCTGAAGTGAATGAGAACTTAGGGAAGTCTAAACTTAAGGGAACTTGAATCTGAGTGGCAAGACATGAATAGCTGCTGCCAAGGCACAGATGCAGGCATCTGGCTGAGGCACCAACTAGGCTCTTGGAATCCTCCTGCATCATCAGAGCTGTGTGGGAAACTCGGCTTAAAGGAGGGGCCGTGTTCAAAGGGAGAGGGAGAAATCTAGGACAGCACTGTTTTTCTTTCCTTCTTTCTTTCTTTCTCTCTTTTCTTTCTTCCTTTCTTCCTTCCTTCCTTCCTTTCCTTCCTTCCTTCCTTCCTTCTTTCTTTCTTTCTTTCTTTCTTTCTTTCTTTCTTTCTTTCTTTCTTTCTTTTTCTCTTTCTCCCTTTCTCTCTTTCTGTCTCTCTCCTGACTGTCACTGGCTAAGAAAATGGTGGCCTCCATCTCACTTGGTGTTTGATGAAGGGATAGATGTGATGCGCAAACGGGGCTCGCACATATGCACACACGCACGTGCATGATATGTACAGATGGTGGGGTTCCAATGTTTTCAGAGGAAGGTGCTCACTGGTAATAATAAATGTGCTGGTAAATAAGCCTAGAAATGGCTGAAAATTAAATCATTAAAACGCTTTCTCTCACCATATGCCAGCACACCTGAACTGACTGCAACATACAAATAAGAAGAAACATGGAAAGAAGATATCCCTCCCTGCTGGACATGATCTGATCTCTGATCTGAGATGAGAATAAATTCATCGAATGGCTGCCAACAGCATTTAATTGAGAAGAGATTCCACATTTTATTCTGTACAGTTAGTTTGTTAGATAGATAGATTAAGAGGGTCCTGTGAACTGGGGTGGGGTGTGGCTTCTCAGGTCACGTCAGGTCATGTCAGGTCAAAGCAGGGAGGGGCTGAGGAGTATCCCATTGGCCTTGACAATAGGCACCAGTCAGGTGTTAATGTCAGTGCCAGAAAGTTCCCCAAAGGGAATGAATGGAGACCCTTGTTTACCTAAGAAATGCTTGACCTTGGAAAAGGACTTTAAAATGCTGTTTCATGTCTTACCAGAAAGCTCCCTCTCAGAAGGGAAAGTCATGGTGATATCTTACTCTTTTTCCTACCGTTCTGATCATTCTTACTGAATTTACTCTTCCACTGTAAATAAATAAAGCAAGCAAGTAAGTAAGTAAAAAAAAGTAAGCAAATACGTGGATGGATGAACAGATAAATACAAAGTTTTTCTGTTGTTGTCTGAATTTTGGTTTCATAATGAATCTCTCT
>NW_004953789.1:0-1270 GCF_000317375.1 Microtus ochrogaster
TGTAAAAAGAGGATTTAAAAGAAAGGGTATGGCTTTAGTCTAAGAAGAGTTTAATATCTCACCCTATTGGATGAGGTATAGAAGCTTGTTTGTCTCAGGGACATTATGGGAGCAGAATCCAGTCCAGAGAGTGGAAGGAGACCAACCTACCTTCTCTGAAGCAGAAAGCCATAGATCAGGCTTTAGCTTAGAAAACCCTAAAGACAGGAAGCTTGTGTGGTGTCCTAAAGACAGAGCAGTGGAAGAAAGCTGAAGCCAGAGGGTCCTGTCCATCTAGAGTGTGGAAATGAAGAGGTGTAGCTTTCTTGCGAGCAAGCTGGGCAGTATAGCAGGAAACAAGTTCAGAAGAGCCTTGAAAGGGCCTATCTAAGACATATGCTGCCTGTTCATGGTAGCCTAGTACAGTGGAATGGGGTATGGTATTAGATTAAGAAGGGGGGAAAAGTACAAGGTGGATCAAGAGTTGGGTAAATTCAAAAAAAAAAGCCATGTAGTATATATAATAACGATGCTTCTGCTTTGTGGGATTTAAATATCTACTATTCACAAGGTACATGTACGTCACAATATTTAGTGGACAAATTAAATATAAACCCAGTTTTAATGTTCTTTCATTATGCACTGGTAGAAGTAAAAAACAATATACATGCTTTATTATAGGGCTCTTAGAACAATAGAAGTTGGCATGGGTTCATTTGATAAGGATATATGCTGCCAAGCATAGCAAACTGAATTTGACTCTGGGACTCACAAAGTGGAAGGGGAGAACCAACTTCCACTAGTTATCTTTTGAAATGTGTGTGTACACACACAAACGTGCGTGCACACACACACACGCCACTCATAGTAAACAAATATGTGGAAAAATAACAATTTAAAATACATGTAAAAGTATAAAAATTAGATAATATGGGGTAAATGGAATAATATAAAATGTTTCATTAGAAAATAGTCAGGCAAGAAATAAGAGCAAAGGGAGGATAAAACATGGAGAAAAAAGGGAAAATACCCAATAAAATAGTATGTTTGAACTCATAGCTATCAATAAGTGCACTAAATGAAAATATTATTCCAATCAAAAGACAAATAATTTCAAATTAGAATTTTATAAAAAGCTTTATATGGGACCAAGAAGATGGCTCAATGGGTAAAGAGTTCATTGCCTTAGCATGAGTTCTGGTCGCAAGCACCAATGTAAACACCAGGCACAGTATCACACATCTGTAACCGCAGGACTGGGTGGAGACAGGCAGGGAGCATGAGTTCTGGT
>NW_004953790.1:0-1269 GCF_000317375.1 Microtus ochrogaster
GGCAGGCGGATCTCTGTGAGTTTGAGGCCAGCCTGGTCTACAAGAGCTAGTTCCAGGACAGGAACCAAAAGCTACGGAGAAACCCTGTCTCGAAACCACCCCCCCAAAAAAAATTAAAACAAAATCAGTGTAACTATTTGATGCTTTCCTTTCACCAACAGTTTTCAAAATGGAGTGATACAACAGCTTTCTCCGATAATGGCCAACCAGTTCTCACTTTTAAGTATAATTGTGAATTTAGGTTTAAAATATTTTGTGTGTTTCAATTCAATACATACTATAATAGACTTTCTTTTGGGCCACCAACTAGCTCCCAAAACATGACATGTAAACTTATTATTAGTTATAGATTCTCAGCCTTATTTTTTTTTATTATTTTTGTTTGTTTGTTGTTCAAAAACAGGGTTTCTCTGTATAACAGCCCTGGCTGTCCTGAAATTCGTTTTGTAGACCAGGTTGGTCTCGAACTCACAGAGATCTGACTGCCTCTGCCTCCTGAGTGCTGGGATTAAAGATGACCACCATCACTGCCTGGCTAATTCTCAGCTTATGCTAGTCCCACTAGTTCTAACTTCAATTAACCTGTTTCTCTTCATCTACATTTTGCCTTGGGGATTTTTACCTTTCTTTCATGCTGCGTGTCCTCCTCTGTTCTGACTGGCTTGCAAATGCCTGTCCTGGCCTCCTTCTTTCTTCCTTATTGTCTTCTCTCTTCTTCTCTCAATCCTAAATTCCTCCTCCTACTTACTCTTTCTGCTCACCAACCCCGCCTATCCCTCTCCTTCCTAGTTATTGGCTGTTCAGTTTTTATTAGATCAATCCGGTGCCTTAGGTAAAACAGCAACATATTTTTTGTTTTTTTTAATTTATTTTTTATTTATTTATTTATATTTTTTTTAATATTTATTTATTATGTATACAGCATTCCTTCCATGTGTGCCTGCAGGCCCGAAGAGCCTATTACAGATGGTTGTGAGCCACCATGTGGTTGCTGGGAATTGAACTCAGGACCTTTGGAAGAGCAGACAATGCTCTTAACCTCTGAGCCATCTCTCCAGCCCCAGCAACATATTTTTGCCTAAGTATACAAATACAACGTAAACAAATGCGACATACCTTTACATAGTTAAAGTAATATTCCACAACATACAGTATCCATTCTGATAATTTGTTCCATCTTTTTTTTTTTTTTTGGTTTTTCGAGACAGGGTTTCTCTGTGGTTTTGGAGCCTGTCCTGGAACTAGCTCTTGTAGACCAGGCTGGTCTCG
>NW_004953791.1:0-1268 GCF_000317375.1 Microtus ochrogaster
GCCAATGCCCAGCGCCAGCTACTGATGGTTCCACAGGAGTACACTGTGAATGACAGTACCTTGGTTGTGTCAGTTTTCCCAAAGCCTGGAGTAGGGGTGGCTTCGGGGTTGGGAGGCAGTGTGTGCTCTAGGGGTGTCCTAATGGAGAGACACTGGTGGGTTAGATGTAAGTGGGAAGGCAGGGTGTGAGGGACCTGAACAGATCCCTCATTTCCCTGATGGTGTTTCTTTCTCTCACATTTAGTAGGTGGACAACTGACGACACCAGTCTCTTCCAGATTTCCATCAATAGTTTCCTTGACCAGCTCTCCGTGGTGATGAGAAATATTCGGCACTTCCAGTTTGTGGCTGTTGTCAAACGAGGAAGAGGAAGGATTCATCACACCTAAACTTTCTCCCCCTAAAAGACAGGACAAAGGCATTTCGTGTTTTTGGTAATTGATACCTTGCCTTCAAATTTCAAAGTTTTGATGCATTTTCCCCTTTATCAGTCCCATGCTTGGCTTGTTTCCCTTTTGCTTAAGGAAAGGGTGCTTAAATGTTTGTTGCCGAACAAAATAAAACTAACATATTGTGGTTTAGATGTTTTTGGTTAGGTTTTGGTCTGACATTACTTTTGGCTATGGCAGAAGCCTCGAGTTTTCTCATCTGTGTACTTTGGTTGGAAGGAAAGTTCTGAAATTTAAAATTTCTCACAGTCCAATGCAGGGAAAGATATTTTAGTAAATGGACAGAAAATTACATTATTTAAAGTCAGTTACTTATTCAGCACACAATATGGATATCTTTGAAGTAAGATTTTTTTGTTAGAATATGATAAAGAGCTTTGCTAGCATGCCAGAGTCCCTGAGTTCAATCCCAAAGTACTATTTAAAAGAAAAAAAAGGTGTGTGTGTTCTATAGAACTAAGTATATAAAGGCAATAAAGACATTTTTATGTTTATTCTTTAATATTTTTCCTGGAATATTTCTCTTATGGACTACTAGCTTTTCCATTCTCTCACACTTTTCAGGAAAATATTTACATTAAAAAACATCCTATATACAGATAGTAAACGTTTAGGCTTATCCACTTTTTCCTATATAATAAATAATTTAGTTCATGAAAACTTACTTCCTTAAGGTATATTAGAAGAGGCAGATTTCCTGAATTAAACATTTATGCAGTCACGTATTAAATTTCTCCACGTATACTACTCGACCGTTTTCTAATATGGGCCTTACACTCACCAAATCTCAGTCTTCAGACTCTCTTTCATGACCATGAT
>NW_004953793.1:0-1268 GCF_000317375.1 Microtus ochrogaster
GTTTCTCTGTGGCTTTGGAGCCTGTCCTGGAACTAGCTCTGTAGACCAGGCTGGTCTCAAACTCACAGAGATCCGCCTGCCTCTGCCTCCCAAGTATTATTTTATTTTTTTTAAGAGACATAGTCGGGTGGGTGTGGCAGCACACACCTTTAATCAAGCCAATTGTGACCCTGTCTCAAAAAAATTAAAAAAAAAAAAAACAAGCAAACAAAAAATTTAAGATTTGGGGGCTAGAGAGATGTCTTGGCTCTTCTAGAAGTTCTTTCTAGGTTTAATTCCCAGCATCCACAACCACTTGTAACTCCAGTTCCAGGGAATCCAATGCCCTCTTCTGGCCCCTATTACGTACGTGTGGTAAGTACATAGACATACAGGCAAGAAAAACACCCAAATATATAGAATATGTTGTTTTGTTTTTTCTTTTAAAGATATTTTTTAAAAAATTATATATAGTGTTCTGTCTGCACGTATGCCTGCACGACAGAAGAGGGCGCCAGATCTCAGTACAGATGGTTGTGAGCCACCATGTGGTTGCTGGGAATTGAACTCAGGACCTCTGGAAGAACAGCCAGTGCTCTTAACAGCTGAGTCATCTCTCCAGCCCTGTTTTCTGGGTTGTGACAGAACAGGGTTCCTCTATGTAGCCCTGGCTGTCCTGGAACTCAATCTGTAGTCCAGGCTTGTGTTTAATTTGCAGAGATCTACCTGCCTCAGCCTCCCAAGTATTTTGATTAAAGGTGTGCACCACCACCGCCCAGCTAAAATTTTTTATTTTTAATTATGTACATGTGTGTGTATGTGTGGAGATGTGAAGAGGTCAGCTGAGAACAGCTGAATTATCTGGGGCTGCCAGTGAGTGCTGAGAATTGAATTTGGGTATTCTGTAAGAGCAGTATTTAACTACTGAGCCATTTCCCTCTCTCTCTCTGTTTTGTTTTGTTTTGAGACAGGGTTTCTTGAAACCCTGGAACAGCCCTAGCTGTCCTATGTAAGTGGAGACTATTCGTTTATTTCCCGGCCACCCTGACCCAAATAATCACACAGAAACTATATTAATTACAACACCGTTTGGCCAACGGCTCATGTGTATTTTCAGCTAGTTTTTATATCTTAAATTGACCCATTTTTTTAAATATTTATTTATTATGTATACAATATTCTTTCTGTGTGTATGCCTGAAGGCCAGAAGAGGGCACCAGACCCCATTACAGATGGTTGTGAGCCACCATGTGGTTGCTGGGAATTGAACTCAGGACCTTTGGAAGAGC
>NW_004953794.1:0-1267 GCF_000317375.1 Microtus ochrogaster
TCAACAGAAGAAGTTCAAATGGCCAAAAGACACTTAAGGTCATGCTCAACCTCCTTAGCAATCAGGGAAATGCAAATCAAAACAACTTTGAGATATCATCTTACACCTCATAATTGGTTTCTAGTCATAAATAAAGGACATTGAGCATATAATTTGTGATCCTAGAGAAGCTAAATAAGAAGGTGAGCACAAAGAAAAAGATATAGTCATCTGCCTGGATATGGGAAGTAGACAAGATTGCCGGGCAAAAACTGGGAACTTGGGGGTGATGTGGCATGGGGCTAAGGGGAAATGGGGTGAGAAACGTGAGAAGGGGAGGATGTTGGAAGCTTGGGGGGATGGGATGGTTGGGATAAAGGAGCAGAGAAATATATATCCTAATTAAGGGAGCCATCTTAGGGCTGGCAAGAGAATTGACTCTAGAGGGGCTTGCAGGTGTCCAGGGAGATGTCGCCAGCTAGTACCTTGAGCAACTGAGGAGAGGGAACCTAAATTTACCCTATCAGCCATACTGATGAATATCTTGCATACTATCTTAGAACATTCATCTGGCGATAGGTGGAGAGGCACACAGCCGCGGCGGAGAGGCGCCAGTCGCAGTGGAGAGGCGCAGCGCTGCAATCAAAAATAGGCTTTGGATTTCCCAATCCCTGGGCGATCTGACACCTTCACACCATTGCACATAAAATAAAGTTTAAAAAAACAACAACAACAACAAAAATATAGGCTTTGGGGAACCAGCGGCAACAGACGCAAGCGGCGGGGACCAGCATGGAGGCAGAGGCAAGCGGCGGGGACCAGAGGGGTCCGGCGCAGCAGCGGAGGGGACCTGCACAGCGGCGGGGACCTTCGCAGCGGCAGAGGCACGCACAAGGCGGGGAAGGGCATGCAATAGCAAGAGCAGAATTCCCACTGCGGTTGGATCAAAGAGGTAGGCCCCTTGTTGGCAAGGTCACTGGCAAACGGGGAGTCTGGTCCTGATCCTGAAGACCCTTCAGAGTGGTGAGAGGGTTCTTGACCTGTGGCAGGAACCAGGAAACTGAGCGAGGGCATTTGGTAGGCGCAACCCTTGGCCAGTAGGGAAACCTGATCCAGTTTTAGAAGACGCATTGGATAGGATTGATAGGAGGAGTTGGGCAGGCACCAAGGCAAGAATTCACCCAATAACCCAAAGGCAACATGAAAACACCAGAACCCAATGATCTTACAACAGAAGTATTTGAACACCCTAACACAGAAGAAGTGGGAAAAATTGACTTTATGAAAG
>NW_004953795.1:0-1267 GCF_000317375.1 Microtus ochrogaster
GCCACTTTGTAGCTAACTTCCCATCACCCACCCAGACCCTCCAAGCTACTCCAAGCATCTGTCCATACATGCGAGTTACTTTGACTACAACAAACACCACTGCCAAGTGGGAAGCAGTGAAGCATGGTAGTTAACAGTGCTGACTTTGAAGTTCAACCGACCTGGGTGGTGTGACCATGGGCAAATTATACAACTTTCCCGGGCATTATTCTAGGATGTGCAGATAAAGTGGACAATAGTGATTGAACATGGTTGCGGTGTAGCAACGCAGGGGCGGTAGAAGTTCTAGATGGCAAGGGATCTGAGAAGGGTGAGTCGGCACTGGAATGAGGACTGGGTCCAGGTTCTTTAAGCGTGAGAAAATGGAACACAGAAAAGGCTAAGCAAGAGTGATCAAAAGGAGAATTTGACAGACTGAGATTTAGAGGTGAATGGCTGAGTAATGTTAGCTCCAAGGCATGCCTGCATTTGCATGGATAAATTTAGTACAAGCAAGATAGAACTTACTCTACAGCAGATACGCTTTCAAAACTGGAGGTCGGCCTGTGAGAAAGGCTGAGTACTAAAGGCAGTCTTGGGGTTGATTCCACTCCCCCTTTCCAGCTTATCCTTCCATTTTGAGTCCTGAAAAGGATTCTGTCTCAGCTTCTTTACTGAGGACACGGTTTTCTTCCTGACCAGTCCCTAGGAGTGGAGCACTCAGCTGCTTTCCACAATTCTGGTCAGTTGTTTTAAACTTGTAAATATGTACAATAATATAGTTCATATACATAAAGGAGTGTACTATTATCTAAGATTATGATATGTTATAGAACCCTCCTAGGGCTGAGGCGATGACCCAGTTGACAAAATGCTTGTCATGAATTATGAAGATCCAAGTAGTTAATTCTGGGGACCTAGTAGACCTCCAGACATGGAAAAAGCCAGGCCTGTATGATGCCTGGCTGTAATCCCGGCAATAGCCAGATTAGCTGAATTGGTGAAATTCAGGTCCAGCGAGACTGCCTCAGTCCATACATGAGCACCGTTTTGACTACATTCTTTTACTTAGCACATTTCCAGAGACTACTTTGGTTAGGACATTGATCACCATGCCATTTCATTGTCAAAGCCACCGTGTGGATGAAGCATATTTTACCCATTTTACAGGAAACAAACGTGATGGCTCATTTTGATTGTCACCTTGGATTCCTAAGTACCCAGAAGCTACTAAAGAGGAAGACCTACCCTGACTGTGGGCGGTACTTTTCAAAGGCAGGTGGCTTGA
>NW_004953796.1:0-1266 GCF_000317375.1 Microtus ochrogaster
CAAGGCTTATCTTCTTGATTTGGGTATTGAGCAAACTTTGAAGCTGCTGTGTAGTTCAGAATAATCCAGTTCCTGGTAGGCGTCTTTGAAAAGAGAAGCACCAGCAGTGTAGACTTGGGTTGACATTTGACTCCTTTGAAGTAGCTGAACTTACACAGAATACCCCACCACTCCTGACTGAAACTCTCCAGCACAGCCTATATCCAGGGCTTTCTGTCCCGCTACCAGCTGGCACATGACTCTTAGCTGACCCAGACAGATGTTTGCCCAGAATAATGGCGAGGGAGGGGCAGAGATCTGACTAGGTAGATGTCTCTTAAGGCCAAAGACCACCAAAAGTAACAAAAGCCTGTAGGTCTTCTTTGTAAAGCTATGACTCTGGAAATGGCTTT
The DNA here is from genome assembly GCF_000317375.1 of Microtus ochrogaster. Classification (NCBI taxonomy): domain Eukaryota; kingdom Metazoa; phylum Chordata; class Mammalia; order Rodentia; family Cricetidae; genus Microtus; species Microtus ochrogaster. The sequence continues at coordinate 393 of NW_004953796.1, forward strand.
AGCCGCTAGTTAGGGTTAGATAGGATCTAGGTGTAGCTATCTGCATGTCCCACCCTGAAATGTTTAAGGAACCTAGATCCTGACACAAGGCACCTGGCTAAAAGTCAGGCTAATGTTCTTGAGGCTTTGGCTCTTTGCGGTTGCTGTGCTGGAGGAAGAGGTAGCGGTCCTCCCTTGAGCAGCTAGTCTCACTGATAATTCTCCCACTGCAGAAGTCACTCAACCTTCCGTTCCCTGCCAGCAGCAGCAGTCCTCCTGGTCTGCTATGCTAAGGAAGGTGGTACCTTCTGCTTGTCCTCTTTGGCCTGCCGTTACCCCATTCCCATGTGCAGAATCTTTATGCTAAGCCAAATGACAACTGTTCAGTTGTGGGCGATAAGAGGTTTAGTTCTCTAGGGAAGCTTGCACCTTCACTAGATACAGGAGAGCACAGCTAGTGTTGTCAGACTGACTGTATCTGATGCCTGTCTTAGGTAACTGTCCTGGACCCTTGGTCTCTGCCAGGCTGTTCCATCAATCAGCCTGTGTACCTAGGGCTCCACGGTGCTGTGATTCTTTGCTTTTTGGTTGGTGGATGAGTATAACTCCTACAGGTGAGCAGGAAGGGTGCTGTTTACAGAGGTGCCATAGAAACAGGCCCATGCCCATCTCCTCTGGGAAGCCTGGGCCTTAGTAACCTCACCCGCAGCTCTCAGGACAGTGAGAGCTACATCTCCTCACCACCGTTTCACAACCAGCACCTCGGTGCCTTTGTTTTCCTGACAGATACTCCTTAGCATAGCTGCACTTAAAAAATAAAGCAAGAAAGCCTACTGAAACTGAACCCTACAAAGAGTCGCTATATCCACAGATCCCTGTCCCATGCTGAGTGCCC